>NC_071273.1:9092642-9157642 GCF_023375685.1 Ictalurus furcatus
TGTAACTTTGAGAATACATTTTAACAATCTGAAAGAAATAATAATAAAAAAAAAAATGCAGAGGAATAATCGGCAGCGAAAACCGATTTGCAGATAAACAGTCAAAATCGATATCATCAACAAATTATACCAAGCATAGTAGAGTTGTACAAAACCAAAAAATAACGGTGATATTCTCAATTGCACACACACAAACCTCAAATTAATACATGGAATGGGGGTTTAGTGTCAGCATGTCATTTGAATCAGAATGCTCAGATCTTTATCTTTTTGCACACAAGAGACACTATGAAGCGCTAACCTGAATGCACAATGAGTCGTGGGCACATGGGCACTGGGGTTCACAGACACAGACACCTCTTTTCATGTTTAAGGTGATAAACACACCAGATGTGATTCTTGGTTTGATTCATTTCGTTCACCATTTTGCTTAATTACATCTGGCTTATTTGAGTATAAAATGTAACATATTGACATCTAGAGGTGTTAAACAGCTTAGAACATGGCACCTTTTGCTTGACCCCACCCATTTTTTCAAGTCATCAAAAACATTGGAACATGTGACTGATAAGTGTTTCCTGCTGCCCAGGTGTGCCCTGTTAAATTGCTTGTTTAAAGAATGAATAGCTCTGAATGTCTACTCTTGGTTTGAGCCATAGGTTTCACCTGTGAAGACTGCAATTGTTGTTAAGGTTAAACCAACATGAAGAGCAGAGAGCTGTCTATGGGAGAAAAGCGGGGAAATCTATCAGAGCACAAACTTTGGGTCCTGGACAAAACACCATGTACCACCTACCTAAACATTGTTGCGGACCAAGTACACCCCTACATGGCAACGGAATTCCCTAATGTCAGTGTCCTCTTTCAGCAGAATAATGCATCCTGCAACACTGCAAAAATTCTTCAGGGATGATTTGAGGAGCATGACAAAAGAACCCAAGGTGTTGACACGGCCTCCAAATGACCCAACTCTCAATCCGATCGAGCATCTGTGAGATGTGCTGGACAAACAAGTCCAATCTATGGAGACCCCACCTCACAACTTACAGGACTTCAAGGATCTGCTGCTAACGTCTTGGCGCCCGATACCACAGCACACCTTCAGAGGTCTTGTGTAGTCTGTGTTTTAATGTTATGGCTGATTGGTGTATATTCATAACCAGAGATCACAAAGTTCATTAACTCTGATAGCATTCTCACAATGTTTAATCTTTAACCATGAGAGTCACATCCCCACCCTCTGCCAAAAGGTTAACCAGCTATTTGATCATTATTATTGAAGTTCCGGCTACACTGCTCCTTCCCTTCGCCTTCATAATCGTGTTAAAATGAGATCTCGGATCACGTACTCTGCTGCCGACCCGCCTTTATACGCCAAGATTACTGCAGTTTTTCCTCATATGTATCAGATCCTACAGTCCAAAACTCAGCAGTTTACCAATACTGCTTTACACCCACACTGTATTACAAAATCTTTACTCACCATAAAGGAACTTTCAGTTCAAAACCCCCCTTCTTGTTTATAAACTAGATCTTCCTGTTAGATCTCGGATCTTCCTGTTCAGCTTTGCCTACTGTTTGTCCATCTTATCCTCTTGGTTTTAGGCTTTTTCTCTAGTGGAACAAAGAGTTTGGAGCTCCCACTACATGTTGAAGATTTGGATAAAAGGAATACCTCAGCAGGTTTTTAACCTGGTCTCTATTCACCACACTGTGATAAGAACTGGAACACTTCCTAGAAGGCCTGTGCCATATCGCATCGCCCATGATATACTGGTACAATTCCTCCCCGTGATAAGAATTTGTCATCCCACAATATTGAGGATATAGTTGATGACGTGTTTACACGCCGCAACGTGGGCATCTCACACGTAGAAGGAGAACAAGCATGGCGGAAAGCAAAGTCCCAACCCTAGACTAGGACGAAGAATTTATTCCCCCAAATAATGAGCTTCCTCCGTAATATGGAAGTGGCTCGGGATACAGAAGATCAGATGCGAATCAAACGTGCGTGATTTGTAATGTGTGTCGAAAACTCGTATCAACAAAACGGTGGAAACACATCAAATTTGTTTCACCGCCTCAAGCAAAAAAAACTAAACAAAACACAGTCGAGAACCTGCCAAAAAGTAATGTAAAGAAAGGGATGGCCAAAAAGATAGTGCTGAATCTTACTATTTTCATATCGCATTTTATATCGTTACTTCAAGAAATATTGTGATATATATATTGTGATATATCGCCCAACCCTACCTCCTAGTACTCAAGCCCATCCTATCAGAAGCTCATCGGTTCAAAACTCACTTATAACGGAATACGATTTTGGAATTTTGTCAGTAAGGGTGGACAAATCAGTAACCCGGTGTCCCTCGGAAAAGCAGATCTCGTGTCCTGGCTATCAGCTTTTTTCTTTTCATTAACTCGTAGCTGTCTGATGGACAAGTCGGTTCAACAACCCGAAAAATGATAAACAAAACTACTGCCTACTAACTTTGACTAAACAAAATGTTTTAATTGGTGCGTAGTTTATAACATCGTAGAATGATTTTCCGTCAAATAACTCTCCATCTTATGCTGCATACTTGTCCGTTCCTCGGAAAGTGGGAAGTCGGAGCTCAAATTAGGTCATTTTTCCGACCTGCACACATATGAGCTCCAAAGTGGGGAAGAAACATGGACGCCTCCGTGTTCGTCTTTAGTTAGCAACAAGCTAGCCAGCTAACGGTGATTAGTGAGGTATATCTTCCTCCTCAAAACTGCGAACTGTATAGTCAGGGTTATAGATTTAACGAGCGGATACGTATGTATGTTACTGATCTAAAGCAAATACGGTATAACTCATCTAAAGGGAAAAAGTTGCTGTATTTACTGCTGATGCTGTGAGCAGCCATGTTGATTTGACGTCACTGGCTGAACTCGGAGTTGAGGAGAACATCCAGTGTTCCCGAGTAGGAAGTCCGACTTGAAGTCAAGTCAGGAATTACAAGTTATTACTTGTAATTACTAGACGCAGTCACCTCATGGTTTAACATCAGTACTGCTTATCCTACACAGGGCTGCAGGGAGCCTTGGGGGCACAAGACGGGGAAACCCTGGACGGGATGTCGGCCCCACACACCCATTCCATTCACACACTACAGACAATTTAAAGATGCCATGCATGTCTTTGGACTGGGGAAGGAAACCAGAGTACTGAAGACACCCCCGAAGCACGGGGAGAACATGTAGACTCTGCACACCTAGCGGTGGCGGGAATCGAACCCCAAAGATGCCAGCAAGACTACAATAACGTTTACACGCAATGAAGAAGGACAGAAGACCAGATCTCACAGCTGAAACATTCACCAAAGACCACAAGAGTCTCTTGCTGACTTCTTGCGATACATTAAGAACTGTCTGCAGTCTGTATTTATGCACTAGCTAACTATACACTTTAGCCTAATCAGTTAGGCTACTGAGTAAACAAAAACACAGGCCCTGCACTCTGACCCCAATCTCCTAACATGCTGGGATATGTGAAGAAAAAAAGAATTTCACTGTGCTGTAATGTATATGTGACCAATAAAGACTCTATCATTATTATCATCATCAAAAGATAACGTATTAGACCAAGCACGTTAATATCCTGCGTTTTGCCTTGCAGCTAGAACTACAGTCCGATCTGTGCGCCAATCAGAATCGAGCTGAGGTATAAAGAACGATATTATTTACCTACTAGCAACCCAGAAGTCAAACACATTCTCCTAAAAGTATAACTGGGATTATGCTGATGAAGCTTCGCATCGCGTATAAATCATATGATCGTGATCGTTCGCTTAGTCCGCATTCAAGTTAATATTCCACTAGCGCTGCACAATATGCTATATTTAGATTATACTGCTACACACGATGACTTCAACTCGCCGTGCAACATATTTAAAGGTTGCACAATTCTGTTCAAAGTGATTACGTCTGCTGGATCATGAGGATGCTGTGATTCACAGAAACACTCATCTGGGATGTCTGAGACGATCACAGCTCACAGTTGAACAGTCCAAGGCGTCGCTGCAACAAACATTTCAGCTTTCTGCAAGATCAGTATTAGAGAAGCCAACATCAGCAGCAGGAACAGTTAACACCTGACACTGTTGCGTTGCGGATTACGTTTCCCCAGCAGGAAGACCGTGCTGAAGGAGTTTATTGAATAAATTAACTTTTAAAAGCCTGATGTATTGAATAGTGATGGCGATGGTTTGTGCAACGTGACACAGCTTTAAGCTGCATCCAGTAAGAGTGGTGAGTCTGATATTCTATCTATGAACTAACGAATAAATAAGGTAACGACAATCGCAGCTGGTTTTATTCCACCAATTTAGGAACAAAATATGCTGATTAGAGACGAAACAATACTACTTTTTCTCTTCTCAATACTACTGAAACACCGAGCATCAGCCGATACCGATACCGATCTGATCTTTTTTTTTTTGTAACTACTAAGCTTTCGAATGGATTTTTAACTGAAGCACTTCACAGTTCAGCTCTCACACAAAACTCACTTCAATTGTAAATAGAATTAATTTTTTAAATAAATGTATTAAATGGAGTATTGCAAAATCAAACATTTTTGGCTGCAACCACCACAAAAGAAACTCGCTGAAATCTGTTCATTAAGGCTGATTTAACTATTTAAGGTGTAAGTGGGAATTAAGTTGTAATGACAGTAAGTGGTCTGCGAAATCAGATGTTTCCAAACAGGAAAAAGACACAACATGTACAGTGGCGCTTAATAGTCTGTGAAAGTAGAATTTTCTATACATCTGCATAAATATGAGCTAAAACATCATCAGATTTTCACACAAGTCCTAAACGTAGACAAAGAGAACCCAATTAAACAAATGAGACAAAAATGTTATACTTGGTCATTAAATTTATTGAGGAAAAGGATCCAGTATTACATTTCTGTGAGGGGCAAAAGTATGCGAAGCTCTAGGATTAGGAGTTCATTTGAAGGTGAAATTAGAGTCAGGTGTTTTCATGAAGTGGGATGGCAATCAGGTGTGAGTGAGCACCCCGTTTTATTTAAAGAACAGGGATCTGTCAGAGTCTGATCTTCACAACATGTTTGTGGGAGTGTATCACGGCACGAACAAAGGAGACTTCTGAGGACCTCAGAAAGAGTTGTTGATGCTCATCAGGCTGGAAAAGGTCACAAAATCATCTCTAAAGAGTTTCGACTCCACCAATGCACAGTCAGACAGATTGTGTACAAATGGAAAAAATTCAATTCCATTGTTACCCTCCCCAGGAGTGATCTAACAACAAAGACCAGTCCAAGAGCAAGACATGTAATAGTCCATGTGGTCACAAAGGAACCCAGGGTAACGTCTAAGCAACTACAGGCCTCTCTCAAATTGACTAATGTTAATGTTCATGAGTCCACCATCAGCAGAACACTGAACAACAGTGGTGTGCATGGCAGGGTTGCAGGGAGAGAGACACTGCTCTCTAAAAAGAACACTGCTGCTCTTCTGCAGTTTGCTAAAGATCACGTGGACAAGCCAGAAGTCTACTGGAACAATATTTTATGAATAGATGAGACCAAAATAGAACGTTTGGTTTAATGAGAAGCATTATGTTTGGAGAAAGTAAAACACTGCATTCCAGCATAAGAACCTTATCCCATCTGTGAAACATGGTGATGGTAGTATCATGGTTTGCGTCTGTTTTGCTGCATCTGGGACAGGACGACTCGACATCATTGATGGAACAATGAATTCTGAAGTATATCAGCGATTTCTAAAGGAAAATGTCAGGACATCTGTCCATAAAGTGAATATCAAGAGAAAGTGGGTCATGCAGCAAAACAACGACCCTAAACACACACAAAAGAACGGTTAAAGAAGAATAAAGTTCATGTTTTGGAACGGCCTAGTCAAATCCTGACCTTAATCCAATAGAAATGTTGTGGAAGGACCTGAAGCAAGCAGTTCATGTGAAGAAACCCACCAACATCCCAGAGCTGAAGCTGTTCTGTACTGAGGAATGGACTCCAAGCCGGCGTGCAGGACTGATCAACAGTTACCAGACATGTTTTAATTGCAGTTATTGCTGCACAAGGGGGTCACACCAGATACTGAAAGCAAAGGTTCACATACTTTTGCCCCTCACAGATATGTAATACTGGATCATTTTCCTCAATAAACAAATGACAGAGCATAATACGTTTGTCTAATTTGTTTAATTGGGTTCTCTTTATCTACGTTTAGGACTTGTGTGAAAATCTGAGGATGTTTTAGGTCATATTTATGCAGAAATATAGGAAATTCTGAAGGGTTCTCAAGCATTCAAGGACCACTGTAGATGATGTGTACTTTTTACAGTGTTGAAGAAAACCTACTTGTTAAATTATACTTTTTACTTCAGCTTTTATTTATTTTTATTTTTTTTAAAAGAGAGAATAATCCTTGATGCCATGTAAACCCTACTTTAAAAAAACATGCTTGGTTAAATTGACTAAGATTTGATAAATTGGTAACAATTTCCACAACATTTCCAGGGTTTTTTTTTTTCCTTCAGTCCATAAACGCTGATTATAATCAAATCCTAGTAACTATCTTTAGCTCAGTTTATCAAAATCCTGTGGTCAATTGTGTTTAAATAATTAAGGACAGGCAAAAAAAAACCAAAAAAAAAAACCCCATTATTTAAATCTGATTAATCTGCAGCTGTAACGGAGAGAGCATTTACATTTGCATTGCTGTTTCCTGTTGAGGCGAGTGACGACCCGAGCTCCTCACAGCTACATGCGATACCCTGCGATACTTGTCATTTTTGCATATTTCTATAACTAGGGCTAGCAGTCTTAAAAAGTCCCCACTGCTCCTGTCACTTTTTTAGTGTTGAATTAGACAAACTCATTAAAGGTAAACAAGGGTGTTATAGTTATGTTTAAAGTTGTAATGTCAAATGGTTAACGAGCACGTGGTGTCCGTTATTAATACATGAAATTTGCTAAAATCATTGACGGATTATGGAAACCCGTTTCCGCCAAGAGGGAAAAAAAAAATGTTTAAAAAGGTCATTGTGACTTTATAAATCAGAATTCGTCTCCGAATTCGGAGATATAAAAGTTGCAATTACCTTTTCAATTTTTTCTCTCTCTCTGTGGCAGAAACGGGCTTCCATAGCCCTTTCCAAACCGCGGTGGTACAAGAGGAATAAATCACATGTTTTCAGAGAAAAGGAAAAAATAAATAAATAAAGCAATCCTTCTTCTGCATCACACCACTCCGTCGTGGATTATGTCCCTCAGCGGTGGAATGAATTTCCGACCTCAATCCAGACGGAAGAATCCGTCAGTACTGTACACTACAGCACGGCTAAAGACCCACCTCTTCTGTGAACACTTAACTAACCCCTAGTCCCCTGGTCCCCCTTTTAAATCTGCACTTCCACTTCTACTCTGTACTTGTATTGTTCTCTGCTTGAATTTCCTCGTTCGATGTATTTTCCTGCAACAGCACACCCCGATGTGTTTTATTCCTGATGTAAGCGCTTTCAAAAAAAGAGCTTATAAATCTTGCACGGTAGCACTACTTGTATTGTTCTCCGCTTGATATATCGCTTTGCTTGTATTTCCTCATTTGTAAGTCGCTTTGGATAAAAGCTTCTGCTAAAGGAATGAATGTAAATGTTTACCATGTGACACACTGTATCAGTATCGCAATACTACTGACTCATATCACGGTATAACAGTTACCTAATGATATATTGGCTTGGTAACATGAGGAGATCCTGGATGTGATCCTGAGCTGAATCTGTGTCACGTGACCTAACGCATCTCATCTGCTGATTTAATGAGTCTTTCATGAGATTAAAATGGGCGTGTGTGTGTGTGATAGAGTAAGGAAACACGAAAAACGTGTAATTCAAGAGACACACTGGGGGAAATCTACGGATGATCCGTCTCCATGGAGATCATTAGTGATCAGTAATCGGTCTCCATGGAGATCAGTATTTCTTGTAGCAATCCCCCCTGCTTGGACTCCACGGAGTCGCCCATCCACGCCACGTCTGATCACTGTGTGTCCGGTATATCAGACAGAGCACCGCCCCACTCACAGCGTCAACTCGCACTTTAAAAAAAAACAAACCTCCCCGAAAGCACAACAACTAGATCACCAATAAACAATAAACAAACGAGTCCAAACACTCACCTCGAACACGACCTCTTCGTCTAAATCCTCAGTCATAGCTCTCCGCCATAAGCCTCCAACTCCGAGCGCGCATGCTGGGATTGTAGTCGATACGAATTAACGGCCTGACTTGACTTGTGGACGAACTGCGCAAAGCCGACTGATACGTGCACACTACATTTCCCATGATGCTTCACTGATCGAGATATGACGAGTAAAAAAAACCCCCAACAAAACAGCACACACATACAAACAGACAGCTCCAGCGCGCCCCTAGCGGCTGACTGTAAAATCTCCACGCGTTCAAAATGTGTCGTTGTGTGAGTGGGGGCTGGACACTGAATGGAGCCGAAGTGATTTCTCAACGAGAAAAAAGTTAGTTACCGGCCACATGGCGCTTTCTTAGGTAGTGTGTTTTCTTTCTTTCTTTTGTTTAACCTTTGTTATGGCGTTACAATGGGGTCTCGCATGGATAAACAACGACATTTGAAGGATTTTCCCTTAAAAAGCAGCTCATTCATGGAGCCGAAGGAGTGAAGGATCATGAGTACAGGTCAGTTTCCTGAGAACACTTAGGGAAAATATTCACACACAATATATATAAATATATATTCAAACAGGAACATTGTTTTTATTTTTAGAGTTGTGTTTGTTTTTATTTCCAGTAAGCGTGCTCTGAAGCTCCTCATTCGCTTTAACTCAAAACTCTTATGATGATGTTTTGGAGATAACTCAACCTAGACTTATTGTTATTCTTATTCTTATATAGTGTGCGTATATATAAGAATAGAACTTTCATGGATGCTGGAAAATCAGTGCACAGTAATGAGTAATAAAGGATAAAAACGGGTACGGTTTAGAAGTTTCTTACATTCCTAATGTAATGTAGAATGTTAGCTTGCTTTAAAACAGGGATTACTTTGGAAGGACAGACTCTTTGTTTCAGGATTTTCTTTAGTTTCCTTTCTCCACACTAATCCCAGCCTGTGCATTCACTTGATGTAAAAGCAGCAGGAGTCAGAAGGAGTCTCATGATAATTTTCCATAGCCAAAAAGTTTGGCCATCTCAGCACATCCGCCTGATGACTACACACACATACACACACACTTTCTGAGACTCAGACTCAGGATTTAGTACACACACACACACAGTCAGACTGAAGACCCCAGATTGCAGGTCCTCACCCCGTTTGCGTCCTCTTTAACACATTTTTTCAGTTCAGCAACTTTTAAGTTGAGATTCAGTCCGGATCAGGAATTTCGTCCGTGGAAATGAGTGCGAAATGCTTTTCCCAAACACCCCCCTCGCCTGCCTAAATCTAAAATGACAGACCCAAGTGGCCGAGTTGCTCTTCCTTACATTCGTTTTGGATCGCTGCCCTTCCTCAATGGAGCATAAACATGCGAAGCCAATAAACGCCGGAAATAAATCTAGTTTGTGCGTTTCATTCACTGTCCTCAAGTGAAGTCAAGTGGCTTTTTATTGTCATTTCAACCAGCTGGTACAGTACACAGTGCGACGTAACGAAACAACGTTCCTCCAGGACCACGGTGCTACATAAAACAACACACTGACCACATGAGACGACAGGACTAAATAAGACCTACACGTTTTTACATAAAGTGCACGTGTAAACGTGTGTTAACGACACAGGACGGTACAGTAACTACTAAAACGGGACAACGGGCACAGAAAGTGACAGTGTAGCACCGACCAGTACGCAGTTTTAGTGTGGAAGTGTCTGATATAACGGGTAGTGCACAAGAATAACCTCCCCAACTGTAGAGAGGACATTAAAGACTCGGTGTCCAGGACTTGAACCGCAGTCTGACATCAGTAAAGATTTTCACGATTTGAACAATATCTCGTCTTTGACTTGAGTATCACTACACTGAATTCTCTCACGCGTGCTTATCGTTATCGTTTCTTTTACAATAAGTAGTATGGCAGTACAAGTAGAAAGTTATCTTGTAGTGAGATATCTTCAACGTCCAGTGTTCGCTTCTGGAGCTAACGAGCAATGGGGGTCTCTCACCCAAAATCTTTTCCGTAAACCTCGTGCTCATGTCTTCGCCTACTTCAAGTCACGTCCTTAAGCTACGTAAGCTCATTTTAATGTGAATTAGTTTCTTTAAAAAATAGTCGTATGTGTTCATACTTTTAATTCAAAGTGGAGTAATGAGTTTTAAAAATAAATAAATAAATGAAGTGGTTCAGGTTGTCCAAGATGGCTGCCTCCATAACTTAACATACCCTGCAGAAGAATTGGGGGGGGGGGGGAGGGAACAATCATAGAATTTGTAATGGTTATAATTGGAATTATATTGGTTTTAATGGAAACTGTAATGGTCCCAGGGCACACAGTGGCTTAGTGGTTAGCACGTACACCTCACACCTCCAGGGTCGGGGGTTCGAGTCCCACCGTGGCCCTGTGTGTGCGGAGTTTGCATGTTCTCCCCGGGTACTCCGGTTTCCTCCCCCAGTCCAAAGACATGCATGGTAGGCTGAATGGCATGTCCAAAGTGTCCGTAGTGTATGAATGGGTGTGTGAGTGTGTATGTGATTGTGCCCTGCGATGGACTGGCACCCTGTCCAGGGTGTACCCCGCCTTGTGCCCGATGCTCCCTAGGATAGGCTCCAGGTTTCCCCGTGACCCTAAAAAGGATAAGCAGTATAGAAGATGGATGGATGTAATGGTTCCTAATGAGGTGTATGAATGGGTGTATGAATGGGTGTGTGAGTGTGTATGTGATTGACTGGCACCCTGTCCAGGGTGTACCCCGCCTTGTGCCTGATAAGCAGTATAGAAGATGGATGGATGTAATGGTTCCTAATGAGGTGTATGAATGGGTGTGTGAGAGTGTATGCGATGGACTGGCACCCTGTCCAGGGTGTACCCTGCCTTGTGCCCGATGCTCCCTAGGATAGGCTCCAGGTTTCCCCGTGACCCTAAAAAGGATAAGCAGTATAGAAGATGGATGGATGTAATGGTTCCTAATGAGGTTCCTGAATGGGTGTATGAATGAGTGTGTGAGTGTGTATGTGATTGTGCCCTGCGATGGACTGGCACCCTGTCCAGGGTGTACCCCGCCTTGTGCCCGATGCTCCCTAGGATAGGCTCCAGGTTTCCCTGTGACCCTAAAAAGGATAAGCAGTATAGAAGATGGATGGATGTAATGGTTCCTACTGGAATTTGTTCTCTACTGTTCAACTGGTAGCTCAGTGGATAAGACATTGGATTACTGATAGAAAGGTTGTGAGTTCAAATCTCCACCAAGCTGCCCTTAACCATCAACCCTTCATTTATATAAATGAGATACAAGTAAGTAGTTTGTTGCCTTCTATTGGTGGTGTGTTACGTCTAGTGGATATCATTAAAGCCCAATAATGGTAATGGTTTTAATGCTTACGAGCTGATAGTTTGTAATGGTATTTGTAGTGGAATCCATTAGAATGTCTGTATATTGTTTTGTTTTCCCAGCAAAGAGTGTAGTCTGCAGTTTGTTTACTGTTTACAGGAAGTCAAACTGTGCCCTTCACTACAAGTGGTTGGTGTGTAACATTACTGAAGGATAATGTATGATGCGGACAGTTACAGAAAAGACTTTGGGTGAGATATTATATTGAGTACTGACACTCACCGACACTTAACATGTCGGACTGTGCACTTGATTTGATCCGAGAGTGAAACTTAGACTTGACTTGAGATGTGAATCGACTCCAAGACGGCCGTAAGGGCTGGTGTAAGCGAGAGTTGTCGTATGTCTGGAATGTGGTTATTCAAGATTGAAAGTTTTTATTTGCCTCACAAACTTTTATAAACAGTATCTAACTTGCAGTGAAATGAATTTTCCCCAGGAAATATTATTTCCCCATCTTCTCACAAAATCTGCTGTGGAATCTGATTATTAGCTGTTGAATCAAGGGAGTTGGGACCGCTTAATCCCCCATCTATATTACATGGAGCTGAGCTTTTAAATATATATATATATAAACAGTCGACGTTACCTGACCGACATTACCCTGGTCAGGGTCACACCAGGAAGGAATACACCCTGGAAGTGATGCCAGTCCATTGCAGAGCACAATACACACACACATTCACACACGGGGTCAATCGGACATGGTGAGAACGTGCGGAAATCCACTTAAACGGTAACACGAGCTCATGATGGAGCTAGGAACACTGGAGCTGTGAGGCAGCGATGCTACTCACTACACCACTCTTCCCATCACGCACGTTCACTAAGACTGTCCCAATAGGATTTTGCGATCGCAGAACTGAGCGCAAAACTCGAGCATATTCGGAGAAGCTTACAATTTTTCGAAACCAGCGCAGATCTTTTGACGATTCGGGTCAAGACGCGTCATCACGACGAGCATTCAGCCGACGCCCTCCTCTTTTTACAGCTAAACGGTCTCATTTACCAACAGACATCACGGTGAAAGCCCGTGCAGAACTGCTGCGATTTCACCAAGTCTGTAATAAAAAAATAAAAAGCACAAAAAACTCCACAAGTCGCATCGAAGGTTTTGGAAAAAAGCCGCGGCGATGTCGAGCATTTTTGGCCGCAACAATCACAAATCCTGTAAGGACTGATAAGATCTGTTTTATCCCTTAGTGCTCACGCTTACTTTGTTAGGAATTGTCTTGAAGCCTTTTCTTTATTGTACATAGTGCTTTCCGAGCAGCACTTTACACTCACATGGCAGAAACGTGCAAGCTCTCGGACCATTTCTAATTTTAGCCATTTTAATTCCAAACACATAAACAGCAGAAACCTTCTGGGTACTAAAATTACAGTTCATTTGAGTGCAATAATGACTGTGTTCTTCACACCGCTGTACCTTCCTGGATTCCAGATTACACTTTATCTAGCTCGTTCAGTATCACACGCACCACTGAGGTTCAGTTGCGTGCCCAGTTACAAAAAAAACAAAAAGGGCAGCAGATTCCTTAACAGAAGATTGTGGAGATATCACAAACTGGCACAGAGCTCAAGCGATTCTTGTGGTATGATACTTTCACGTTAATCAGGCTGTGCAGGATTTTGCTGCGTTTATTATTGTGATTGTCTTTCACAGTGTTGGTAATTGAGACCTTTTAGCTGTTCGACGCACGTGAATCGAAGGGGGCTTTTACTGAATACCCGTTGTGATGATGTCACACGGCCCACATCGGCAGTAATTTTGAGAATACCCCAACGAAAACTGTAGAGTTCCCTCGATTTTGTATTCATTTTTGCGGTCGCGAAAGTGCACCGATTAATCCACGCGTTTTGTGTTATACTTTTAGTAGATTGCAACATCTGACTATTAAGGATTCACCGACCTGATTCTGAGTATTCAGTACTGTCTTGGATTGGAAATGCTGGAATGGCATTGAATGGGTACCTTTTTTATGCATGGCTTTAAAAGCATTCGATGTTCCTTGGCAACATCATACATCAAAAAAAATAAAAGGTCCCAGGGAATGTAGTGCAAAATATCATATTAAGAGCCACGATGAATTAATACGCGCAGAGCCGTGTGTGTGGTGTGGTTCTTAGACGTTGCCATTTTTAATCACGCTGTCTGCTACACGTAGCACCAGACAAACGGATGTGTAAGTAGGGCATGGCTATGTGCTGGTTGGTTCTCTGTCTTGTCTGTTCTGGGCGCATTCAAAGCACGACAAGACACGAACAAATCACTTTCCGTGATTACACAAAGGTGAGAATCGTCACGCGTTACCTGCCGGTTCGACCTGCGTCCTCTCTGTCCACGCCGCCACTGCAGCAGTTTTTGTTCTGTACTGTGCTGGACTGTACTTCTTTCACTGTTCATCTCTTCATATTCCTGATTCTTTCGCTCATGTATGACTTTTGTGTATAGAAAAACACAGCATTGAGGTGCTTTGCGACACGTGAACCCATTGGAGCGTGTTAAAAAGCAAATAAAAAGTTTTCTTTTAAAAAGTAGGCGATTGTGAGATCAACAGCCTACTGAACCTTACTTGTACGCTGGGCAACCATGATTTGAAAAACTGGTAATCAGAAGTAATCTGCTTGTCCCGAGAGCCCGGGCTAGAGATTTGTCCATCCGTATGATTGACGGCGCTCTGTACGAGACTCGCAGTCTGCCACGCCACTCAAGCAGAACTACAGATGACAGTACAAGCAAGAGGGGAAGTGGGATTTTTTTTAAACAAAGTTGTCTCTCATGCCATGTTCGTGAAATGTACTAACTCTATCCCATGTGCGTGCGTCTATAGGTATGAAGAAGCCGCCGGTCGCCCCCAAACCCAGACTGTTGGCATCTCAGAAGCCAGCCCCTCCTCCAATCGCACCTAAACCTGAGATCCTTCTTCCCTCTCCATCTCCGTCTGCGCCAAAACGGGGGAAACCTGCTCTAGCCCCTAAACCATGCCTGGACAAAATCAGCCCCAAAGCTGTCCAGTCATCCCTCTCTATCGGCACCGGCAAATCTGAGGGCGTCCCCGCGTCCAAAAACGGGGGCCTCTCGCATTACATCATACCACCCAAGTCACACCATATGGGCAACTGCAAAACGAGGGGATCTGAGGAGACGATCGAAACAACCGAATATGATGTAGAAAAAAAGCGAGGCAGTCCAGTAGAAGAGCCCGGCTGCAACAGCACAAAGGACCGAGTGACTTTACTCAGACAAGATGTGCAAAACCACATTCCCGCACACTCCCCAAACACTCTTCCAGATGCAAAGGATGATGCACATGCAGCTGTGCTCGTCAAGGATCACATACACACACAACCAGAGTTACACACTGCAACAGATGAAACTTTCCTGAAACGAGAACGACTTCCCGAGCAGACTTCACACACACACTGTTTAACCACTGATGACACACATACCAATGTTTCTGTGCCTTCACCCCCCAGTAAGCCACTTCCTGTGCCTCAGCCTCGGCGTCCACGAAGAAATGTGCTTCTCCGGCAGAAGGTGGTGGTGGAGTATCCAGCCGAAACAGAGACGCACCCCCCCGCGACCCTTCAGACACAGGTGACACACTCAGAAGACCGACATTCTTCACCGGAAGTTCCAGAGGACGCTTTATCATCCAGCAGTTCTCTTGCAAACACTTCTCCAGACTCACATACAGGCTCCGCCCACATTACAGACTCCACCCACAACAGAGACTCTACCTGTAATACACACAACGGTGGTAGTGTGACCCACCCAGAGACCGCCTGCTATTCCGAACCAGCCACTAGTGAAACATCTGTTTCCATAGAGGAGGAGGAGCAACAGCCACCAGCCCCGCCCCCTCGACAAAAGTCCCTCCTACAAAACGACAATCACGGTTACAAAACCTCATCTTCCCTGGATAATCTGCTTCTTACGGAGCATGCAGACTCTGAGAGATTTGATGAGAAGCTTGACAAGGAAGAGGAGGAGGAGGACGACGAAGATGAAGACGGCGCATACGGCGATTTTGCTCGTTGTCCATTCACCAGGAGTTTACCCAAACAAATTCGACTCAACCGCAGCCCTCGGGTGGCACCTGTAACCAAGACGTCTTCAGCCGAGGAGAGCTCGCCAAAGATCGTTCCCAAGAAGCCGCAGAGACACAGTCTACCTGCATCTGCACTGTTGAGGAAGCAAAACACGTCACCGCAAACACCCGTTCCAGCCCCGGCCCCTGTTTTTGGAGCCCTTCCCGCCCCTCCCAACGAGAAACCCTCCTCATGGCGCATCACTTTCTCAGGAATCCCTCTTTTTGGTAAGCAGCTATCTCAAAGTGCTAACCAATCGCAAACCAGCGATGGAAAGAGGCTGGGGTCAGTGCTGGTCAAGCAGAGAGCGAGGTCGTTCTCCTCGGCTGATCTCCTTCGTGTGGACTCGGGTGTTGGTGTACAGAAACACCGCAGCCTGAAGAAACTTCTCGAAGTGCGCGTCAAGCTGTTTCCGAAGCTGATGCGCGGTGGGACGTCTCTGGACTCCACTAGCACGGATACAGAGTGTGACGCACACATTGAGGTCACACCCACCGGTGAGGAGGTCGCTCAGCATGATGGAGAAGGTGATTGTGGAGTAGAATATGAAAATGTTCCCCTCTATGAGGAGATTCCTGAGTACATGAACCTGCCCTGGGTCTATTCCACTCAGAATACGGATAGCGGAGTGTATGAAGCGCAGGAACCGTATGAATTGAGCAGGTAAGAGGCTTTACGTGATTGGTTTGAAAGATCAGCTTCTCCCAATTCAGAGGTGTCTAGTCAGATTAAGTATTTTTCTAAAAACCTGATTGATCTTTTTCTTTTTTTTTTCTTTATATTTCTGTTTAAACCTAGCAGGTTTTTTTTTTTAAATCCCTTGTGTGTCCTTGTGTTATACCACAAACAAACAAAACCCTTATTTATGCACACAATATGTTGTCATAACACTTGTGATTTCCATACATTGTACTTTCCAAGTAAAAAAAAAAAAAAAAGTGGGTAGGTTGGGCGTATACATCTATATAAACTAATATTCAGAAGCCCAGACTCTCCTGATGACCTCGGGAAAAAACAAACAAACCAGTGACGTCAATATATCTGTGTCCATCTGAAGGAAGAGTCAACTCCCATGTATCAAAGGGTGGCATGATTCAATTGATTTCAACTCCATTAACTTTGTATAGTGCTTAGACAAAAGAGGCAGGAACAAGGGAGAACTGCCTGAGATAACATTAGGCAGAAATCTTGAGAGGAACCAGACTATTCATAAACAGCCGGAGATGTTAGCAACACTATTTGACATAGATGGTTAGCCTCCTGAGTACTAATTAGGAAGTCCCATAGCTGGAGGACTCGTTATTCACCTTTTGACCAAAGCAGATGCGTCGGATCATAAAAGACCAAAAGTTCACTCAGGAACCCAGGACCCAGAAATGCTACTCCTTGGTTACTGAAGATGAATGAATGAAGGAAATGATTTACAATATGATACATTGTGTATTTTATGAAAAAAGATTCCTATTTAATACAATTATTATGAAAGCTCTGTGCTGCCAGGCATGAAGTAAAAAAAAAAAAAAATCTCATCAATGTCTCATTATGTAGAGAAAAGATCATGTTGTTATGAGAAATACATTGTGTTATTTTGAGAAAAACATCACGTTATTACGAGAAAAACAAACCCATCGTGTTATTTTGCCAAATATCGCTTTACTAGGAGGAAATAGAACGTAATTTATGAGAAAAACATGACGTAATGACAGTACCATTAACCGTGACATTAAAATCCAGTTGTGGTCTAAGCCAAGCATGACGTGAAAATTCACCAATTCTAGAACTTCACCTATGAAACGGTAACCAGGCTAGATCGTAAAAATAAGATCAGTTTACGCAACATTTAATCTGAGCATCGTGATCTTTAAAGAAATAATGACGCAGTGTTTTTCTGGCCATAATGCAACGCGTTTTTCTCGCAATATAATCATTTTTTCATGTATTGATTATTTTTTGATATTATTTTATTTATACAGTGCTTTTGTAAATTATACCATCACACAGAACATATAACGGCACACACATTAAAACTGACCCAATGACTATTATATCAGATTGGATAGTTCAGGAGATGGTATTCAGGTGTGTAATAATTAGAGTTCAGGGATCTTGAAGCCTTTTTGTTTTTTGTTTTGTTTTAAAGCTGAATCACTGATAGAACACGGTTGTGTAGTATTTCACATTGCAGAAATGAGTTGGTCCTGAGTGGGTGTGTACAAGCTTACCACGGGTGACTCCCAAAATCCCGAACTCTTTATGTGGTTAGATGAACTCTTTGATATTTCATGAATGCAGGCTCTAAATAAGTTTGAAATGGACATATTTTTTTAATATGCGACATGAAAGCTGGTACCGGAATGGCATTTCCTGAACGAATTAGCCTTACGTTTCGAACTTAAATGAAATGTTTAGCTCTCATACAGTATATCTAACACTGTGTAAGCAAGCAGCTTTACCCTCAGTAACCTGCTGAGCCAAAACCACTACAAAAGCGAGACTGCCATCAATTTGTTTATTACAGAAGACCGAGAGCTGAAACAGCGACTTTTAATGGTCCACTCTTGGAGATCAGGCTGACTCGCTTTCCTGTGGGTTATTTTCAGTGGCCAGAGCAGGAAATATCTGGAGAGGAGAGAGGGCAGAGCTTCTGGAAAATAATCTCTCTCGCTCTCCGTCTCTCTCTCTCTCTCTCTCTCTCTCTCTCTCTCTCTCTCGCCATCATGTTTTCTCTCGTTTCCGTTATCAATACAATAGTCACGTCACGAATCTTGACGATTTGAATTCAAGCTCAACTGGTCAGTGTTGCAGAGTTGCATGGCCTGTATTTGCATACCGAAACACGATTGGCTGTTAAATTTTATGACACAACAACCTCTCCTCTGTTCTGTACTGTGTTCAATGCTAACTCGGATTTTCCAGTGAGATATCTTTTTTTTTTTTTTTTTTTTTTTTTTTTTTTTTTTTTTTTTTTTAAGCATTACCTGTTTTAGCAGAGAGCAAAAAAAAAACAAACCACAGCTGGTGACCATTTTCATTCGGATTTCATTTGAACACTCGTTTATAAAGTAGCATTATTGTTTTTCTTAGCGCCTTGAGTGTGTGTTTTGAAATCTCGCACGTTTTCGCGTCTGAGCTTAACAAACAGAAAACGATCTACATTTTGTACTTGCAGTCTGAGAGAGTCAGTTTGTTATTATTCAAGTGGCTGGTCTTTAGGTAATGCAAGTCAGGCATCGTCGGGTAATTTCATTTGTGTGTGTGTGTGTGTGTGTCTTGTTTTACGCTCAAAAGCTCATTCTGAAGGAAATGTTCATTACATATTGACGGGGATTTTAGTTGCATTTTGCATCTTGTATGGCAGTTAAATATACTAGATTTACTGTATTTGAACTCTGTGTGTGTGTGTGTGTGTGTGTGTGTGTGTGTTGTCTCTCTGGCGTCCCTTTACAGGCTGAGTTTATATAAGCTGCCTGAGGCAGTAAACAAGAGGAGCTCTGTCTGCCTGCAGCGGGAGACAGAATGAGAGAAAGCGAGGGGGAGTGAGGGAAAGAAAAGGGGAGAGGGAGAGAAGGGGTAGAGAGGTGTAAAAGGAGAATAGGGAGAGACCGAGTTGGTGTGAGTGTGAGAAATTAGTCCTTCAACCCTTTAAAAACGGGACTACTTATTCTAATCCGATAACACCCACACACACAAACAAAAAAAATTCACAACATGGCTGTGTGAGATTGAAATTGGAATATATTCTCAAATAAAGCGTCAACACTGATGAGTTTTCAGACAGGGTTTGTATTCTGGACGCGTGTTTCTAACACAGCACTAATACTCAATTCAGTTATCAAGAGCGAGCGTTTTATTTCTCTTAGGCGATGCTTTCGCGTGTGTGTGTGTGTGTTAGGCATTAGGGGTGTATTGTATCACATGGCATTTTCATGATAAGCAATATGTATAACAATAATTAAGTTTAAAAGTGTAACACTAAAAAGAATTCACTTGTTTGCCTTTAATTCGTTAATTTTGTCCTTTGGCTGTGGTTGAAATGAAATTCAGAGTACGTTGAAACTTCATAGTCTGGTAGCAGCTCGTTCGTTTAGCCAGGAGTGTCTGTGGGGATTTTATTGTTTGTTCTTGATTTTAGGATCGATTGTAGATTTTCTTTCTTTTGTTTTTATATCATATTTTATATAGTTTATTATTGCATATTAATCCTACTTATTCTATTCACTGTGTTTATCATGTCGATGTCTAACCTTCTACTGTTGCTGAAGAATGCTGTACAGTAATGCTTGAGGCAGCGCTGCAGTGCTGTATAGCCTGTATTTACATATTGGAATTGCATAAGATCCTGTATTTAGGGGGTTTTCACACCGGGCACGGTTGCTGCGGTCCGAATCCGAGCGCTGTTGTCCCTCAAAAGACCACCTAGTGACCAGTGTTGCCAGATCCTCAGATTTCACCATCCTTTTGAACTGTCCACTGGCAGCTCGTCCATAAGGAGCCCCACCATTTATTTGCCTTTTAAATAATCTTCATAAAATCCTCTTCCACAACTCCGTTAAATACCATCGATCTCTTTTGAGTGAATTACAGATTAAAAACAATCGCTACTGGACAAATATAAGCTGATATTCCATTTGTTTTACTCACATTTCTAGATGTTGCGCAGTCGCGGGGCAGAGCACTCGCTGCCCCGTCCTGCTTCCATAGAGTAATTATTGCACCTCATCATAAAAAACCAAAACAAAACGAGCACTAACAGACGGGGAAGGTATACGCTCTGCTTTTCATAGGAGGAGGAGTGTACGAGACAGTTAATGACAGGGTTGCCAGATTGAGCATGTTTAAAACAACTCTACAGGCACCAAGATCTTGTTTTATAGCAAATATTTGGCATGATATATATAATAAACTGTCACTAAAAAGCAAAGTCTAAGTGCAGACAGTGTGTCTGTGATGTACAGAACTATTTCTAAGATTGGGAGAGGGAAAAGGGGGATTTATGGATTGGTTAATGTCTGTACATTAGAAATACGTGAGAAACAAGTATTTCACATGCTGAGAAAGTCTCCGAGAGAGAAAACGTCACTCTTTTTCAATTCCCAAAATGTTCTGGGTTGGTGTCAGGTTAATATTACCTCAAAAACAAGCTACTAGACTGGATGACTGGATGGTGTCGACTCTCAACCGCATGTTACAGGGGTGCTCTAAGCGTTCAGTAGCTAGTAATGTAGCAGCATAAGTCAAGTATGATAGCCTCTTGACTTAACTTTGTCTCAGGCTTTGAGATTCATTTTTGCCTGCCTCACCAAAAACTATAGTCACGAGCCACTGCTGGTCCAGTCGCTGCCGATAGACATAACAGGTTGATTTTATTTTCTTTCTTTGTCTTTGTTTTGAATCGGTCTGGGCGATCTGACGATTATTATATCGATATGGTCACAATGCACTTTTCTGAGATATTTTCTGGGTATTGTGATATCTTGTCATTTTATGAATGCAAACCAACTGGAAGCAGCTGATTTGGTGTTAAAATATTCTCCTTTTCAGTTAATAAATAAATAAATAAATAAATGTAAACAGTATATAGACATTTTGTAGATATTATATATAAATAACATATTAGGGCTGCAACTAATGATTATTTTGATAATCGATTATTCTGTCGATTATTTCTTTGATTGATCTATTAGTTGGCTTAAAAGGCCCATTTTTATTTTCTGTATTTTTTCGAACAAACGTGTTATTTCCCATTCTGCCCGATGTCGTCCTTCGAACACTGTGCAAATTGAAGGCTATGGAAAAGGTATTAAATGTGCATTGTGCACAGGATTTTTAAAAATATTAACATGATATTTTGGGGAAAAAAAAACCAACCGATTGTCCACAAGCTTTAAAGCAGATGTTAAATCACTATATTAAAAATGCTTTTTTAAAAAATAAATAAATAAAAGCTCAAACTGATTGTTAACTGGTTACTGAACACAGTAACACAAGTAAATTTGCGACACTTCTTACATTTATATACAATTACATGTTCTAACCCTGTTACAGTTACTGCTCTCATAAAAACACCATTACTTTAGTTTCTAAATATCGTTAATATAGCATCAAACAACATATTTGATTAAAATGAATATTTCAGTCAGAGTTATAGCGATTCCTTTCTATCGCGCGCTGTTTGACTGATGTGCACGCGTGGACTCGCGCTCATTCAGTGGAGTTTAATGGAGACTCACTCGCTATCAGAATGAGTCTTTATGTAAAATGGAAACACTGGTGTGAATTTATAGCAGTTACAGATAAGGATATAAAGGTAAAAATGTCATTTCTGCGCTGAAGAAAACACGTCTGGAACACATTAATCAGCATCTGACACGACGAGCCACGTTAATACACTCACGAGTTTATTTGAAGCGCTTAATATAAAACATTCTCGTGGTTTGGACGACCTGGGTCGTGCACTTTTAACGCGGCAGCGCAATCTGTGACCTCCGCTGTTTCTCAGATGCGTTTTATTCATAGAAATGCGTTTTTCACCGTTGTGAAGTGACGTCACTGACGGGGGGATATCCACAAACAGTACGTTTACATGGACAACGATAATCCGATATGAACCCGATTAAGACGATACTCTGATTAAGAAACTAGCATGTAAACAGAGATTATTGATGACCTTAATCCGATTAAAGTCATACTCGAAGTAAACACAAATCGAATTAAGACGTATGGAATACTCCTGTTTTAGTCGCGTTATCGACGTGTACACACCTTAATCACACTATTAACGTCGTGTGAGAGTTTTCACCGCATTTTGCGACAGGACACGCACACACACGGCAGCGCTCAACCGTTTTACGGCAAACAAGAGAGCACGGCTGCGTCCCAAACCGCGTACTTACCTACTATATAGTAGGTGAAATACGTGTATATCATCTACTATATAGTATGTAAGTATGCGGTTTGGGACGCAGCGCACGGCTTCAAGCAGTCGTCTATTTGCACGTACAGCATGACAAATAATTAACCGCACTTGAAGCTTTCGTAAAATTAAAAATGAAACACCTAAAACTGTATACGGTTCCATAACGAAGACGAACTGTATGTCGATACGTGAAATTCTGGAGGGACGTCGGACGGCGTGGCGCGGTGACGTAATGACGTGTGCGGTTAATCGCTCTATGTTCTATAACATGTAAAAGAGGAACATGAAAGGAATCTTCTAAAAGCGACTCATGTAAACACCTTAATCACAATATTATCTTTCTCAGAGTAAGCTCAATAATTAGATTACTGCTGTCCAATTAAACGTAGTCAATGACGTCACAGACCCAACTAATCCATAATGAAATTCGTTATCAATTATTTTAATAATTGACTTTATCTATTAGGTGTTACAGACTTAATATGTGTGTGTGTTTGTGTATATATGTATATATGTATATATATGTATATGTATATGTATGTACACACACATACATACATATATCATATATACATATATACATACATACAGTCATGGCCAAAAATATGGGCCCCTGCATTTCTGTCAGATATTGCACTAGTTCTCCCAGAAAATTACAAATGCTTTGGAATGCTCCTGTTTATTTCTTTTGTTTGCACTGGAACAACACAAAAAAGCAGAGAGGAGAAAAAAGCCCAATCTGAGACATTCCACACAGAACTCCAAACATGGACTAGACAATATTATTAACACTTAATATGCTGCTTTCTTTAATGACATACAAACATTTTTCTTTAATGTTTAATTTGCGCTGGAAAACTAACGTTTGGAAATCTAAAATGTTTTTGTACTGACTCGATAATGTAGAAGTCATAAAATAAAAATCTATTACAACGTTTGTACTAAAAAAAATAGGGTGCCTAAGACTTCTGCACAGTACTGTATCTCCTCAGTCAGACTTTTTTTATTTATTTTAATTTTTTTTTTTTAAATGCAACACTACAGTTTGTTAGTAAACCTATATGGTGTGATATGTATTGTATAAATGCCTTCATGATATGATCATTTTGTCATATTGCCCAGCCCTACTACATTATATTAATTACACCTCCATATACAACCTCTATATTGGTATACTCATTCTCACAGCTATTCTTTATTGGGTCATTCTATCTGCTCCAATACAGGTTGCTTGACCATTTTTAATTTTCCAAATTTATTTATTTATTTATTTTAATTTTTTTTTTGAGCGATTACCTCTATAACTACTGGTTTAACTACAACGGCCATCTTTGTGTCTTGGTACACAACAAATATCGGTTATACAGCAGTTTACGTAAACCTCTCAGCTCAGGTTAGGTCTAGCTCCTTGAAACAGAAACTGAACTCTAGCGCACATTACAAGGTACAGTGCATCCGGAAAGTATTCACAGCGCTTCACTTTTTCCACGTTTTGTTATGTTACAGCCTTATTCCAAAAATGGATTCAATTCATTATTTTCCTCAAAATTCTACAAACAATACCCCATAATGACCACGTGAAAGAAGTTTGTTTGACGTCTTTGCAAATTTATTAAAAATTAAAAAAACAAAAAAAGCACATGCACATAAGTAAAAGGTGAAGCGCCGTGAATGCTTTCCGGATGCACTGCACATCTACATATTTTGCACATTCTTGTTAATTAGACTTAGAACTTAAGTCCAATTGTATTGCTCAGGATTGCTCACAATTCCACTTTTAGGGTCAGTTTATATTTTTTTTAAGGGGCTACCTAGGTAAGTTATAGTTATAGCATGCAGAACATTTCAGGTTTGAGACTTCTCTTTTTTTTTTTTAAATTGGAGCGAGAAAGTTATATATTTTTTATAAATTCCCCTCACTTTCCGATTTGAATATCTCTGGTGGGGAACCAGATACAAACCTAAAGTTTTCACAGAAATAAGTCCTCTATAGTAGCATTCTGCTGTAAAAAATTGTGAGTTTGAGCATTTAAATTTTTTTTTAAAGGAGTTCTTGCGTAAGTATAGTGCATATACAGGACATTTCCTAATCATACATACAGGTTGTGATCCAGAGGCACAAGATGGTTCAAATAAAGTGGGCACAGCCCCATCTTTAATGAATCATCATTTTGAAAATCCCGTGTTGACTTGAGCTAGATTTGAGAAGCAGTCGTCAGTGAAATGACGGGAACAGAAACGAAGGTCGGAGATGAACTGCTGTGGTATCGTTTTAAAATGAATTCTAACCACTGACGCTTTACATTCTCATCTTTTGTGAGTCCCTGCAAAGCAGCGCAGAAAACAACATCTTCTAGACATGAACCTAACTCTTTCAGGGCGCAACTATAACTTCAGTGTTTGAGGGCGGGTCAAAGTACACATTGTTTGCGAGCAACCAATGAAGACCAGAGGTGGGGTGTTTGTTACCAAATTACGTAGGTTAGGACAGGACGTGTCTGGAATTACTGACGACTCGTTTCAGCTGTTCAGAATTGGTTATTTCTTTTGGGAGTCAATAACCCCGTTTGTCGTGCGCTTTGATTTTTGAAACCGTGCAGACTTTTTACATTCACAAACAGCTCTATAACACACGACATGAAAGGTAATGCATGAAAACCCATAATGGGGTGCTTTAAACCAAGTAAATGAAAAAAAAAAGTGGTGGTTGTTCAATGGCAATACATAGAGGTAATCACTCAAAACAAAACCAACTTTACAATTATTGGACAACTTGAGATGGACCCTATTGATGGCAATATACAGTGCTGTGAAAAAGTATTTGCCCCATTCTGATTTCTTTTGTTTTTGTGTATATCTCATACTAAGTTGTTTCAGAATTAAAACAAAAAATTATATAAAACAAAGGCAACCTGAGTAAACACAAAATACAGTTTTAAATGATCTTATTTATTGAATCAAAAAAGTTATCCAATACCAGCTGGGCCTGTGTGAAAATGTATTTGCCCCCATAGTTACTAATTCCCCAAATCTATGAAACTGCATTCATAATGGGGTTCAGCTGGACTAGACACAACCAGGCCTGATTACTGTAAACCCTGTTCAATCAAATCTACACTTACATAGAACTTTTTCAACAGCATGAAGTTGGTTATAAGGTCTTATACACTTTGCCAAAATTGAAAGAATTTCCAGAAATGATGAGGAAGAAAGTGATTTAAACACATCAGTCTGGGAAGGGTTACAAAGCTATTTCAAAGGGTCTGGGACTCCAAAGAACCACAGTGAGAGTTATTATCTCCAAATGGAAAAACTCGGCACAGTAGTGAACCTTCCCAGAAGTGGCCGACCTTCCAAAATTCCTCCAAGAGCACAGCAACGACTCATCCAGGAAGTCACAAAAGAGCCAAGAGCAACATGAAAGGAACTACAGGCCTCTCTTGCATCAATAAAGGTCACTGTTCATGACTCCACTATCAGAAAGACACTGGGCAAAAATGGCATCCATGGAAGTGTGGCGAAGTGAAAAGCACTGCTAACCCAGAAGAACATTAAGGCTCATCTGAATTTTTCCAGAGCACACCTTGATGATCCTCAAACCTTTTAGGAGAACGTTCTATGGACTGATGAGTCGAAAGTGGAACTTTTTGGAAGACAGGGGTCCCGTTACATCCCCAAACACAGAATTCTACAAAAAGAACATCATACCTACAGTCAAGCATGGTGGTGGGAGTGTGATGGTGTGGGGATGCTTTGCTGCTTCAGGGCCTGGGCAACTTGCAATACCTGAGAGTATTTTCTCTACAAGAAAATCCTAAAAGAGAATGTCCGGTCTTCAGTCTGTAAATTGAAACTCAAGAGCAACTGAATTATGTAACAAGACAATGATCCAAAGCATAGGAGTAAATCCTAGTCCTAGAAGTAAGTGAAACACTGCTCTCCAGTTATCGGAAGCGTTTGGTTGTAGTTATCGCCGCTAAAGGTGGCACAACCAGATTTTAAGTTTAAGGTGGCAAATAGTTTTTCACATTGGTCACAGGTTGGATAACTTTTTTTTTTTTTTTTTTTTTTTTGCTTCAATAAGAAAATAAAAACTGTATTGTGTGTTTACTTTTTTTTATGTTGTATTTCGTTTGAAGATCAAAAACTATTTAGTATGAGAGATGCACAAAAACAGAACAAAAGACTTTTTTCACAGCACCGTGTGTAATAATACGAGATAAATTTATGAAATAACTAGCCAGTGTAAGAAAGTGTTGTTTTATTGCTGCTTATGTAAGAAACGTGAAAGTTAAGATAGTTTATATTTGTTTTTTATAGAATGTTAAGACTTTTTAATAACACGTTTTGCCATGGTGTTCTTAATGGGCTTTAAAATGTACAGGGTTTGGAAGAGGAAGACTTCTTCAACTGTAGGACAGCGCTGTTGTATATTTTACCAACCGATCTTAGCGCCTAACAGTTGGATATGACATCCTACAGCTAAATATAAGCACTTTGTTTGTTTGGACTTGTTAGTATTTTGTGGACTGGTTTGGAAATGACACTTGTTTTTGGCAGTTTTGGAAACCCTGACTAGCAACAGCCTCGGGCATTCACTGAAGCAATAGGTTTCTTTCAAAATTACATCACACCAGGGGCTGCCGAGTGGCGCAACAGGAAAGCGGTCACCCCATTGCCAGGAGATTGCATGTTCGAATGCAGATGAGGCAAGGCGGCAAAATTGGAATGCCAATAGCAATCTGCCTCTCCTGTCAATCACAGTGACGCCGGCCAATCGTGGCATTTGTGAGCTCGTGAAAGGGGAAGGGGGCGAATAGCGCTTTCCTCCGAGTGTGTTACACTGCCCTGTGATACAGCATGAGCAGCAGTTTGAAAAGATGTGCTTGGCTGACTTCACGTGTCTCGGAGGAAGCACGTTTTAACCTCCATGTTAACTGGCTGGTGAGTAGGAATTGGCAGGACAAAAACATACAAATAATAAAATAAATACAATTAATTAATTAATGAATAATAATAAAAATCACACCAGGACCGACCAAAAAGGCACATTAGTACAGTAAATTCATGGAGGGTGTCACTATCCATTATTCTCTGTCTAAAGAATAATGTTTACTGTGATTTCGATGATTTGAGTTCAGCACGTGCGTATATGAATCGGGGCCGATAAACGTGTCCATTGTGATTTGCTAACAGGCCTCATTTGTCCGGTGACCTATCAGAGGAAGAGGAGGGGCTAAGCTCGAACGAGGAGGACGACAACAGCTCCACGTCCAGCAAGGATGAAATGGACCAGTCAAGAGACAAAGAGGTGAGACCGTGTTCATTCACATACCCTGTAAGTGCAGCGTGAAGCAAGGATTCATTTGAACTGCAGCCAGACAATGTGAAATATAGAGTACGCTTGATAATCAGGGTTATTTATTTTGATTATGTAGCCAATATACAAACAATATAAATGTGCCCTCAAAAGGGTTCCTAAGATCCGGTTATGTACCGTAGATGCGTTTTAAGCTTACTCTACACGCACATCCTGTAAAGTTATGTTAAGCATGTAGTAAATGAGCACCTTAAACACAGTGCTTCCTAAATTCAGACTATATGTGTCATTTTCTCAGATTTCGGTTTTCCCCACTGACACACCTGGATAATTAGTGGTTTCCGAAATCTTTTAAGAATCTCATGTTGTTACCGTACAGCTATGCGTCAATGGCTTGGCTGTATTCAGTGCTCAGATGGTGGAGTTTTATAAAAGCTTACCTCTCTGGGTATTCCAACTACTCTGAGAATGAAGTCTTACTCCATATATATTTACCTCTGAGGAATTCTGGAGACGTTAATGATGCAACAGTCCCAAAACTGTAACTTTTAGAAATGACAGCTAGCAGAAAGCTACCCAAAGCCATTATTTAAGCTCAGAGTGATTAAAAATAGCCTCAGGGTGGAGAAGTCTGCTTATTACAGATGGGTGATTCCACTGATTTATTTATTTATTTGTTTGTTTATTTATTTTTATCCAAACCCAAGTAATACTAAATCTAGTACTCCAATACTGATACTTAAAAATTTTTTTAAAAAACCACACACACTGGAAATTGTAAATTCTGGTCAATGTTGACATAAAGATATTTATAAGCCTTTGCCTTTTTTTTTTTTCTTTTTTAAAGCACAGTAATGTGATCTTCCATAAACTAATAAATAAATGAATCATTTTCTCATGCTGTCAGTAAACTCAACCTTACTCCTACCGTGGAAACGTTCCAGGTTTGTGCAATTGACACGTAATTACAGATTTTTGCTTCTAGATCGTAAAAATCTTTAATAAATAAACTTTTGGGCGGCTGTGGTTCAGGTGGTAGAGCGGGCTGTCCACTAATCGTAGGGTTGGCGGTTCGATTCCCGGCCCACGTGACTCCACATACCGAAGTGTCCTTGGGCAAGACGCTGAACCCCGAGTTGCTCCCGATGGCAAGCTAGCACCTTGCATGGCAGCTCTGCTACCATTGGTGTGTGAGTGTGTGTGTGAATGAGACACAGTGTAAAGCGCTTTGTAGACCTGCTAAGGTTAAAAAAAAAAAAAGCGCTATATAAGTGCAGACCATTTAGCAGTATTTTTTTTTTTTACGTGATTCACAAATGGAAACATGCTGATTAATACGGCCCAGTGTCTCATTATCAAAGCGCCTGAACACCAAACATAAAAAAAACAGGAGAAAACACACAATTTTAACCACAAAGTTCTCGTTTTTGTACAAAACGGTGTGAAAATCGTTGCACTTTGGTACGTGGTTACATTTCACCTTAAAAACGTCAACACTTTTCAGCGTGTCTGCTAAAAAGGGTTTTTTGAACAAACCTCCTTCTATTGTTCTTTCTCTCTCTCTCTTTGTTAACTATTCTCTGGTTAAATCACACACACACACACACACACACACACACACACACAGACTGTGTGAGAAACAGGAGGTCTACTCAGTCAAACTGTACTTATGTTGAGACAGACCTTGGATCCAAATAAAGACCCTCAGTCGTCCCCCCCCCACACACACACCCACACACACACATACACACCCACCAGTGTGAGGGTGAAGTCAGGGAGTCTGCACTGATATGAAGCTGTGTGTTGTCACTCACCTGAGATGGTTGGATGCGATGAGAGTGTAAGTGTTGCAGTATTGCGCTGCTATAGCTGCGTATGCCTGCTGTGATTTTGATGCGTGTTTGTGTGTGTGTCTCATTAGGAGGTCGAGAAAGCAAAAAGGAATAAAGTGGTTCACATTGCCATGGAGATCATGAGCTCCGAGAAAGTGTGAGTAAAACCATAGTATTTGTGTACTCGTGGGTTGTTTGTGCGTAAAGGCGACAGTAATAAGTAGCTGACGGTTTCACATCATTTGCCGCTCGCTCCGAACGTAGTCCCATCAGCCGAGAGACGTATTTAACGTCTGAGGTTAGTTCTGTACTGGAGCTACAATCACAAACCAAATATCCTTTAATAAAAAAAATGATCTTTTACCTAGAAATGTGCATGCGGTGTTTGATTAGCTTTTAGAGAAGTGTTCCTTACGTTATACATTATATAAGGTCTAATTATGTACCTTAAGTTATCTGTAAAGGTTTCCAAGTAAAAATATGCACCTTAAAGGTACCTTGATAGCGCCATAATTTAGTACCTTTTAGTTTTGAAATTGTATGTGTTGGTTTATGGGTGCATCTCAATCAGCTCCCTAGTCGACTGATCAGGGCGTCGGCCATTTTAAGGGCTGTCTCAATCGCAAACTCTTTCCAGTGCACTCGATCGTTTGCTCCCTAAATAAATCCCACAATGCACCACAAAACCCAGGGAGCAGCGATGCTCACTATGTTCAACTCTGGGTGGGGGGAAAAATGGCGGACAAACTCTCAGGTAACTTCTACAAATGTAAGTAGCTTGTTATCGTTGTTGTAGCTCTCATATGATTATTTACGTTACCGATTTATCTTTATTTGGCGTTCTCTATACGGTTTGTTTGAGTCTAAAGACTTTTAAGCGTTCAATGATTTTTTTTTTTTGTTGAAAGATTCACTAGCTAAGCTAACAAATGTAATATTTCCCAGTACCCGAACTCGTGTACACCATATACTGATTCCCCACCTAGGGAGCTAGGGAGCTGATTGAGACGCACTCTGTTATGTTTTGAGCGGGCGGCCATTTTGGACAACCAGAAACACTTTGGCTGCGTCCGAAATCGCATACTATGACAGTACGCACTAATCAGTATGTGTGTGTATTATGAATACAATCCCGGACATACTACATCCGCCATGTTAGCATCGTCATGTGACCTTCGACGTCATCATAAACGCAAAAAATCTTCAACAAGTTAACAATTTATTCGGGTATTGTTAAACAAGTCCTGTTTAACAAGGTTTAATTCTTAAAAAGAGCCGACGCTGTCTTACGCGTTTTTTGTTTTTTTTTCCCTGAGCTCGTCCGCACCAGTCCCATTGCATTATGGGATTGTTTGACTCGCGTAGTGTCCGTCAGTTGCACGCTGCGAAATCTCGCCGGGAGCAGTATGCCATCTGGGTATTACTGTTTCTCGCCTACTATATAGTAGGTAAGTATGCGGTTTCGGACGCAGCCGTCGTCTTTAGCACAACTTCAAATCGCTCTGGCCAAGACAAGAAGTGGAGTTATGTAATGCACACCACACACACACACACACACACACACACACACACACACACACACACACACACACAGACAGCCTGGGACAGAACTGTAGTGAAAAGCAGGAAGTGATGTACATTATAATATTTTTTCTTTTGTAAATGCAGACTCTCCATATAAACAGAATATTATATAGCTTAACACTGTCTTTGGAGCACGTATGGAGATTTGCGCATGGATTTATGGAGTTCGAGTGAGGTTATTTCTAATACGTGTTAAATACATTAACCTCATCGCTCCTATGCAAAACATATGCAAGTATCAGACACCAAAATATCTTCACTGATAGACTGACTACATTTGGAATACCTTTCTATTCTCTTACATAAATCCAGTTCTTTGAACTTTTTTATATACTCTTTTGTAACTCTTTGGTATACTTAGCTGTCAGAGCTACATTTAGTGATTTAAGACGATTTTTTTTTTTGATGATATTTTTGCCATCGTGTCCATCCTTTGTTAATATTATACTGCTTATATATAGAATGGATATAACGGTTATGAAAATATGTCTGTTACAGATTTGTGGATGTTCTGAAGTTGCTGCACATTGTAAGTAAATATCAATCATTTCTAAAAAAAAAAAAAAAAAAAAATTCATGAATAAATAGATTTGTCATCTGAAGGCCAGAAAAAAACAGATAGGATAAATGTTTGCATACGTATGTAATAAACCCTACTTGTGATTTATGAATTTTTTTTTTCCCCTGCGGGATTACAGGAAGTGCTGTAGCACAGTATAAACACTGATACACACCTGTGGTTTTATTTCAGCCTGTGCTTGTAATGAGTGTGTGGAGGAGTGCACCGGGTTTAAACATGATCAGAGACAAAGGAAAGAGAAGCGATGAATTAAAGGACAAAGAGGAGGGGAAAAAAAAAAAAAAAAAACAGCCCAGAATGAAAGCGCGCGTGTAGCGTAGCAAGAAAACAGCAACAAAAATAGAGAGGGAAGGAACAGAAGGCAAGACGTGGCGAGACAAAGGAGGGAGAGACGGAGAGATTTTTAGGAAAGAGGTCACACCCACCCCCTCTGGTGCCCACGCAGTTGGCCATGATCCCTAACAGCTGCCTTTAAGAAGGTCATGTGTGTGTGAGAGGGAGGCAGAGAAGGGAGTAAGCGAGAGATTATCTTCATACCAAAACTCCCCTGGTCGTTTCCTGTGCAAACTGATCCACCAAAACTCAGAGCCTTTTTCCACTGCACAAAGTACTGAATCGTTTGGCACCAGAAAACTGAAACAGTTCTTTTAAAATAAATCGAAAAATGTATTTATTGGCTGCCAATCCAGTACCAAGCATTCTAGTTGTGTGGTTTTGGTACCTGCTCAAGAATGGCACTAAGACTGGAGTTGGAGGCGGGGCTTGCGGCACTGATCATTGCTGATTGGTTGCACATACTGTGCTCAGACAGTCAAAACAAGCCAGGTTCAAGCACAACAATGCACAATATTTCCAGACAAAGGGCGATCCCAAAGACTAGTCAAAAGATCAAGGCAAGGGTCAAACACCAGAATAGCTGCACCGATACAAAAGACTCAGAAGATTGGCGAGACTTTGCATTGTGGGAATGTTTGCATGTGCTTGGCAGTTGTGGAGTGGCGGGTGAGCATCTTCCACTGGCGTGGAGGTGAATAGTCCCTGCATGATACCCCTCGTAGCAGAACCAGGGGGAGGAGTCAGAACCAAAAGTCCAGGATGTGCGTGTTTGTTCGTGCTGTAAGCTGTCTCGTGGGTTAAGGTTAGGGATTAGAGGTTAGAGTTATAGGCTTATAGGAAGAGTTGGATCAGGTCCCGGTCCAGCCCCACACCTTGGGCTTTTGGTTCTGCGTTTTATTTTGTTTATTTTTTTCTCTCAAAAATTGTGCCTTCACAAAGCAGACATTTACTACACAAATTCAGGACTTCGGTTTTGTTTTAACATTACGGGGTATGACTTCACTGAACGTGATAACACCATTACAGTGGCGTCAGTTGGAATTATAAACACTGTAATTTCACCGTTCTGTAAGTTTATTAATGTTGGAGAATTTTACACACAGTCTTTTTTGTTAGTATTTTCAACACAATACACTTTCATGATAAATACGGAAACGATTCTAATGCTCATACTTATGAGGTGCTCATAAGCTCCTGCGTTCCTGTTTACACAGTCGGCACTTTTGGACTAGATAGTATGCAGTTATAGAAGAGAAACGATTCACAATCGCACTAACCCGGTGTCACCCGGACGAGGTTCCCCTTCGAGTCTGGTTTCTTTCCTCGTGTCGTCTCGGGGAGTTTTTTTCCTCGCTGCCGAACGTGTATATTTTTGTAAAAGCTGCTTTGTGACAATGTCCATTGTTTAAAAGCGCTATACAAAATCAAAGTGAACTGAATCGAATATTTCCCTTGCAGCTGATATAAAGCTGGTTACTCCTTAACATCCCAGCATATTATTCAAGTCTTCATCTTCAAACATATTACTTAAAGCACATGTGAAACGTCTGTCGTCAGGAGAGTTAGTAAAGTCACGTAAGTCTGGAATCGACAAGCAGTGTTTAATCTAAGAATGTAGTTGCTTTCACTGTCACAACTACAGTTCCTGGTGGAAAATGAACTAGGAGCCCCAGGTTATGTTTTTGAATGTGCAGTGGAAAAACACCTTAAGAGTCAAAACCTGTGGTATTTCTGTCCGTTCTCTTTAAAGCAGGTTCGGGTCGTGCGTTTCGGCTGTTGTTATTTTCCGAGCTGTTGAATAGAGTGTGACTGCGAATTCTTTTTTTTTTCGGTGAACGTCTCAGACAGGGCCACTCCTCTTTGCCATCTGTAGCATATAGACCAGGGCTGTGTAATCTTATCTGCAAAGGGCCGGTGTAGGTGCAGGTTTTCATTCCGAGCCACACCTCAGTCTATTGAAAGCCAAGACGAACTGAGTGGCACCTGCTTGATTTAAAACGAAAACCTGCACCCACCCCGGGACTTTGCAGATATGATTGCACACCCCTGATATAGACATTATAGCACGTATTGATGTTATGATGTACCTCGTGTCGGACTGTCGATTAGTATTGTAAGGTGAAGCACTTGTCTGTAGCCTCTCCGTTTTCTCGACAGGACTTCCGGGATGCGGTTGCCAAAGCGACCCGTGCCAGTGGGAAGCCTGTGGTGGAGGAGCGGGTGCTGAATCAGATCCTGTATTACCTGCCTCAGCTCTACGAGCTCAACAAGGACCTGCTGAGAGAGCTGGAGGAGAGAGTCGCACACTGGTACACAAACACACACACACGCACACACTCCTAGCGCACATGTTGGGAACAGCTAGCCAATATTACATTTCCATAGAACCAAAATCGCATAACCTTTCATCATGCTGTTTACACAATATTATATTACCTGGGTCTCTGCAGAGTCGGAGCTGGCATTTCTCAGCATTGTGGGCTTTTATTTAATTTGTTAAAAATTCTCAATTGATGCGTGGTTTTGTTGCCAATTTTAATATACTGTGTCTAAGCACACTGGGCCTGCGTAAAGTTAGAGCTATTTGTGCCTCTTTAAGAAATGAAACCTAATTAAATGAATGAATTGTTTTTTTGTTTTTTTTTTGGAGTTCATGAAGTTTCAGTAATTGGACTGAATGTGAGTTCTAGTGCGAATATGAGTGCTTGAGAAATTTCTCGACAGAAGTAGGCAACATTTGCTATTCTTCGAACACCGTGCTATGAAGCGACGATAAACCGTATGCACGGTAACGCCTCCTGGAAAACGATTCTTCTCGTTTGTTGTTGTTGATTTTGTTTTCTACTGAAAATAGATGAAGCAACATGATGGCAATATAATGAAGGTTTTGCTTTTCAGTGGCGCATGTTATCCTCATGTTAGCAAGAAGAATACAACGTTCAGCATTTAAATAAATAAATAAATAAATAAATAAATAAATAAGCATCGTCTTTAACTTTTTTCCGCGTGATCCCAAACACACAGGTCGGATCACCAGAGGCTGGCTGACATCTTCGTGCAGAAGGGACCGTATCTGAAGATGTACTCTACATACATCCGAGAGTTCGATCGCAACGTGGCTCTGTTGGACGAACAGTGCCGCAAGAACCCTTCTTTCGCAACGGTCGTGCGTCAGTTTGAGGTAGGCTTGTACGTTTGCGTGCGTTTCCGCTCGTGTTTAAGGAGACGGTATGAAGAGCCGCGGGAACGAATCGCAACACCCGGAAATGAGTTTAGCATTTTAGCACTTCCGGTCCCATCGTCCCGAAGTCGATGGGTTTTTGGTTAAATCTCTGAAATAAGGTCTGTGGTTGACACAAGCTCGAGACATTTTCACGTTTTATACTACGACATAAAATACATCAGTAATACCCCACTAGTGATTTTTAAAGATTTTAGGTGTCTTGAAAAAGACGGTTGCTAACAAGTGGCTAAATGGGACTACAGAGGTTGTCGGGGGAAATTAAACGTCATCACGCCGAACAGGAAATCTCATCTACTACAGCTTAGCTCTTGCAAACTTTCCAACTTGTAGATTTATCTTATAGTATTATCATAAACCTTTGTTGGTCACAGAGCTTATTTTCTGCAGTAATCTAAAAGCCAGTGGAAAAATCCTGTTGGATTTTCCTCAAGGGAACCAGGGTGATGCTGACTTCCGGGTTGGCCTACAAAAATACCTCATCCCTGCAGCACTCTTATTATTGTAGTGCAGTGTGGCAAGTTTTTAGTTTCAATTTATCTACCCTTCATAGGATAAAATGAAGGAGACGATGAATTTTTGTTTATATTAATTAGACATTTTATGTGTTAGGTTTCACAAATGATCATTCATTCATTTATTTTCAGTAACTGCTGAAATCCTGGGCAGCGATGAAAGTCCAGTGGTTATACAACTGGAATTCCAAAGCCGTTTCCTGTGGAACTAATGAAGTATTCCCGTTTGCTAGTTTCCTAAAAGAGAAGTCATCGACTCGTGACGTGACTTCACACGAGTAGCCTATAAATGGTCTCTGCCACGTCACGTTTGTTCTCTAGCCATTCCCGTCATCTCGGGTGATACAGGTGTCCTGGCGGTCCTCCACTGTTACATGTGTAACCTTCCTGTCTACTTCCTTTCATCCTGGACAGGGGTCCTGATAGTGCATCTGGCCAGACCATAACAGACAGCACTCATAAATAGTGCCAACGTCATAGTTCATTGAGACAGAGAATTACTCCATGGTGATACTGCCCCTTGTTGAGGAGAAGAATAACACTGGTGTCTTTGTGGATGAAAAAATGTTTAAAATTCAGTGTTACAAAGCAAGGGACTTATTATTTACATCGATCTAAATGGCATCGTCTAGAACTGACTTGAAGAGACCGCTGTCCTGTCCTGCCTTTTGTTGGAATTTATATGAACACGTGCCTTAATTATAATATGTGCGCCTATAGCTAGGGTTGGAAGCCACCGAGGTTAACCTACCACAGCTCAGGTCCTCGAAAACATCGAGCCAGCTCAAGCCATGAGCACCTGGTCGGCCAGCTCAATCAAGACTAAGGTGGTGTTCATTTTTTTTTTTTGGGGTGGGGGGGTAAGTTCACGGTATGGGCTTAAAACAAATCCTCAAACACCACAATTCATTCTTTTCTCCTTTTTTGTACATAAATAGTCAAATAGTGGTACATTTTACTTCTTGCCTCTCAAAATATGAGAAATGTGAGGTTCAAACTTCTGCACTCAACTGTACTCAACTTGTGCTAATAATATAGTAATCATAAACTAGTGGAAATTTCTGACATGTTTAATTATAAACGTATCACATTTCTGTCCATCTACTGCAGCCTGGGTTTGAAATAATTGGTCTGAAATAACGATTGGTTTAATGCAGAGTTTCTCAGGCAGAGTTCGCAACTTTATATGCTGCTGCGCTAGCGTCAAGATCAGGCCTGTTCGAGCAGGAAAACCTAAAAACATGCAAGGCATGCCTTCCCTGGAGCTGGAATCTTAACACTGCTCGTCTGCTGTTAGATTGATATCGGGTTAAAATGAAAAATGCTGAATACTGCAATGTTGTTCTCGCTCCTCTCTATGTGGTGGTAGACGAGTCCTCGTTGTGCCAGTCTGGCTTTAAAGCATTACCTACTGAAACCGGTGCAGCGGATTCCACAGTACCGACTCCTGCTGACAGGTACACGACATGTTGCAGATTACAAGATCTCAAACACTGCCATTTAAAGTTACTCTTAACTTTATGAACAGTTTCCATAATTATGTTACAGTTAGTTAGCTGGTTAGTTACAGAGGCAAGTAATTAGTTAATAGGCTGTAAACAGTCATGGGGAAAAAGAAAGTACACATTCCTTCATTTCTACAGTATGGTTTTGTTTATCAGGGCCTAAATAACAATTGTGTGGTCCTCACCAACGTCTATAAAAGAACCAATAACCTCAGGTGACACCAGATTTCAAGATGGTCCCCCCCCCTCCCCATCCCCCTCCGCCCCTTTTCCTACTTCCACAAGTATGATTAGCAGCCAGATGTTACTAATGCAAGATTACTTAATCATTAAGAAGTGTGACTACCTTTATAAAAGCAGAACTTTTGGCAGATTGGTGTTCTGGAGCACTCAGGTGTGTGTCTACATCATGTCAAGTAGAAAAGACTTCAGCCATGACCTCAAAGAAGCAACTGTTGCTGCTTTTCAATTTGGGATGGGTTATAAGGCCATCTCCGAACAATTTGAAATTCACTATTCTCCAGTGAGAAGGATTGTTTACAAATGGAGAGCCTTGAAGACAGATGCCAATCTTCCCAGGAGTGGGCGTCCCGGCAAATTCAGTCCCAGGTCAGACCGTTTTAATGCCCAGAGAGATAAAGAAAACCCCAAGAACTACATCATGTGACCTACAGGTCTTTTGTAAGGACATGTCGATGTTTATTCATGACAGTACAATGACAGTCTTCAGAAGAAGACTGAACAAGTATGGCTTTCAAGGAAGGGTGGCTATTAAAAAGCCCCTTCTCTCTAAATATGGAATATGGAGTTGACATCTGAACAAGCCAGAAAAGTTCTGGAACAATATCCTTTGGACTGATGAGACCAAGGTGGAGATGTTTGTCGTTAACCAAGCACAGTGTATAGCCACAAACACCTCATACCAGCTGTCAAGCATGGTGGTGGATGGTGATGATTTGGCTTGTTTTGCAGCTACAGGAGTTGGGGAAACTTGCAGCCGAAATTGGGTCATGCAACAGGACAATGATCCCAAGCTCACCAGCAAGTCAACAATGGAATGATTAAAGAAAAAAAAAATGAAGGTGTTAGAATGGCCAAATCAAAGTCATTTGATTTGGAGATAAAAGCCAAATTTTGGAGAAAATTTGGAAAAATGGAGCCAAAATTTGGAGATTCAGTCATTTGAATGGCCTCAACCCCATTGAGATGCTGTGGCAGGATCTCAAGAGAGCTGTGCATAAACTAATGCCCTCAAATTCAAAGACCTGAAGCAATGTTGTAAAGAAGAGTGGGCTGAAATGTCTCCAAACAATGCGAGAGACTCCTTTATAGGGTTTTTGTCACCTGAGGTTGTTATTATTATTATTATTATTATTATTATTATTATTATTATTAGAAGCTGGCTAGAACCACACAATTGTTATTTAGGCCCTGACAACTAAAAACATAGGATTGAAGGAGGGTGTACTTTCTTTTTCTCATGACTGTATATATCAAGATAGGGTAACGATCTTAATAAAATGAAGTATGACGGCATATTAAGGGGAAAAACCCTTCTAAAATGCACACATAATAATAGTTTTTCTGCCTTTCAGATTATTTGAAAAATCTTCCTGAAGACTCGTCTGACTACAAGGACACACAAAGTAATGACACAGCACACACACACACACACAACTCCTGAACTCGGAGATACACGAAATGCACAGCGGATTTTAAACGAATACCTCACCCTCCAATATTTCCAGCGAAATTAGGAGCTTATATAAGGAATCAAACTTGACAGGGCATGCTGTTAAAGGAAATTAATCCATGGCGAGGTGGTGCGATACCCTCCAAGGTGACGTGGAGGGCCATTACCACCCTGAATTCGAGTATTTCCCTTTAACAGCATGCCAGCCATGCTTTACCGGTCTTAAACCACAGCGATTTGACGACACTAACCATTTAATTATTAATGAACAACAATTCATGATTTTTAAACATTTAAAATTACAATTAATGCTATGGAACGTCCACAAGACAAGTTAGTTCCTGTTATTACTCACGGTATAGCAGCTACAAACAGTCATTCCCTTCTCTGTCTTTATTTATTTTATTTCTTATTTAAAGTTAATAAGCCAAGGGAAAAAAACCCAGCTTGTCATATTAGACAGAAAGCCTCTGTCCTGGAGACTTCCCAATGATGGAAAACTGACACCCAAGACTCCTCCTATAAATGTTTAATAAGCATCTAATTACAGAAAACTGCAACTTCCGCTTATACATTTTTTTTTTTCTCTTTGTGAAATAACACAACCCAATTTTAATCCAATTTTTTCTTAATCGTCTTTAGATTATTTTCGATGTTCCGCTCTCAGTCCCTGTGTATGAGCTGTTACTATAGAAACATAAACAGATCAGAACAAGCGCATTAATATATTAATGTGGGGCGGCTGTGGCTCAGGTGGTAGAGCGGGTCGTCCACTAATCGTAGGGTTGGCGGTTCGATTCCCGGCCCACGTGTCTCCACATGCCGAAGTGTCCTTGGGCAAGACGCTGAACCCCAAGTTGCTCCCGATGGCAAGTTAGCGCCTTGCATGGCAGCTCTGCTACCACTGGTGTGTGAGTGTGTTTGTGTGTGAATGGGTGAATGAGACACAGTGTAAAGCGCTTTGGATAAAAGCGCTATATAAGTGCACCATTTACCAATATGTTCCTATTTTTTTTAATTACAGGTTATTCCGTCTGGTCACCTTTTCCTTGCCTGCTGTAGTCCACGAGTTTACTGCAGCAGCCGTTTTAAAAATAAATAAATAAATAAAAATATTTGCTAGGTATGATTTATGTAATGGCAGGCTGCGATAATGTGTTTCAGAGGCATTCACTAGGAAGTGTTATTACTGCTGCCCCTATATAGTACTGTATATAGCACAATTTACAGAGCAAATAGTGAATAAGTGAGCGAGGGAGAGATTTCAGACATGGCAAAAGGTGTAAAAATTTTAAATCCTCAGTCTATTCCCAAGTAAAAGTCCTTTTTTGTTTTGTTTTGTTGTTGTTGTTCTGTGTTTACACAGCTGCCCTTGGGGTGGTGAAGGAAGTTGCGAATCACGCCAATGACATCATGAAACAAGGGGTAAGACATTACACACGCAAACACAGTCGGTAGGTTTAAGTGGACAACGATAATCCGATATGAACCCGATTCAGACGATAATCTGATTAAGAAACTAGCATGTAAACAGAGATTATTGATGACCTTAATCCGATTAAAGTCATACTCGAAGTAAACACAAATGGAATTAAGACGTATGGAGTATTCCTGTTTTAGTCGCGTTATCGACGTGTACACATCTTAATCACACTATTAACGTCGTGTGGGAGTTTTCACCGCATTTTGCGACAGGACACGCACACACACGGCAGCGCTCAACCTTTTTACGGCAAACGAGAGCACGGCTGCGTCCCAAACCGCGTACTTACCTACTATATAGTAGGTGAAATACGTGTATCTCGGCTACTATATAGTAGGTAAGTACGTGGTTTGGGACGCAGCCCACGGCTTCAAGCAGTCGTCTATTTGCACTTATAGCACGACAAATGATTAACTGCACTTTTCATTAAAAATGAAACACCCAGAACTGTATACGGTCCCATAACGAAGACGAACTGTATGTCGATACGTGAAATTCTGGAGGGATGTCGGACGGCGTGGCGCGTTGACGTAATGACGTGTGCGGTTAATCGCTCTATGTTCTATAACATGTAAAAGAGGAACATGAAAGGAGTATTCTAAAAGCGACTCATGTAAACACCTTAATCACAATATTGTATTATTCAGAATAAGGTCAATAATTAGATTACTCATGTCCGTGTATACGTAGTCAGAGATTCGCGCCGTTAGTGATTCAGTTTAATCGCAACTTTAAAAGGTTCCACCAACTGTGGACATCACGCTCTCATAGTGTCTCAAGTATCAGAAAATACATTCATCAAGTTAGTTTTGTCAAAACATATCCACATTTCCCCCACTAACACGAGCATATTTAAGTATTTCTTCTGTTTTGGATGTATGAGGCTAGTTTAGCTAACGTGTGAATGGAAAACTGTTTTTCTTTCGTATATACAGACCCAAATCTTCATGTAATTACTCCGCACTGCATTGTAACAGTGCCGTGTAACTTAAATAGTAAGGAAGATATTTTGTAAAATAGGAGAAATAGTCTGTATTTCCTGTCATACTGTGTCACTGTGATGCCAGCAAGTCGGCGTGAAACATTTCTAAGCAACACAGTGTGGTTTGAGGCAGATTTGTGTTTTGTTTTTGTTTTGTGTTTTTTTCGGGAAAAGATTTTTTTGGAAAACCACAGAATGACCTCTTAGTCAAAATGATTCGAATGCATGGGGTGTTGGTGAGAAATTTGTCAACCCTCTAAAGCGCCTTTAATCTCATCCCCAGTGTTTTCTCAATATTCCGACATATAACATGACTCCACCTGAAGGTTTCATGTAGTAGCATGATACTTGGGGATTTAATTAGAGTTGAGAAATCTGCTGATGTTTTGGAGGTTTAGTAATCGGTCTTTATGCTTTTTTGTTGTTGTTGTTGTTGTTGTTGTTGTTCTCCAGTATTCAGCAGCTTCTCTGTTTTTATTTTTACTTGGATGTTTTCTTTGATCTGTTTCAGGACAATTTCCAGAAGTTAATGCAGGTTCAGTGCAGTTTGAACGGCCATCATGAAATTGTGCAGCCTGGAAGGGTACATGTTAAAACTGTCTGACACGTTACCCATAATCCCCCCCCCCTCTCTCTCTCTCCCTCTCTCTCCCTCTCTCTCTCCATCTCCCTCTTTCTCTCCCCCTTTCTCTCCCCCCCCCTCTTTCTCTCTCCCCCCTCCCTCCCTCTCCCTCCCTCTCCCTTTCTCCCTCTCCCTCCCTCTCCCTTTCTCCCTCTCCCTCTCTCTCCCTTTCTCCCTCTCCCTCTCTCTCGCCCTCTTTCTCTCCCCCCTCTCTCTTTCTCTCCCCCCCTCCCTTTCACTCTCTCCCTCTCCCTCTCCCTCTCCCTCTTTCTCTCCCTCTTTCTCTCCCCCCCTCTCTTTCTCTCTCCCTCTCCCTTTCTCCCTCTCCCTCCCTCTCCCTTTCTCCCTCTCCCTCTCTCTCCCTTTCTCCCTCTCCCTCTCTCTCGCCCTCTTTCTCTCCCCCCTCTCTCTTTCTCTCCCCCCCTCCCTTTCACTCTCTCCCTCTCTCTCTCTCCTTCTCCCTCTCTCTCTCTCTCTCTCTCTCTGAGCGAATGAGTGAATTTATGGTGGATTTCCTCATGCAGGTATTTCTTAAGGAGGGCACGCTGATGAAACTATCCAGGAAAGTAATGCAACCCAGAATGTTCTTCCTGGTGAGAGAGAGAATTTACTTTTACTTCCTTTTTACTCATTGTATATATGTATGTATGTATATATGTATATATGTATGTGTGTGTGTGTGTGTGTGTGTGTGTGTGTGTGTATCGTAATACGAATCACTTTATTTCGCCAAGCACACTTGCATGTATGAGGAATTTGTCTTGGTACAAAGTGCAGGCAACATATAGTGCACACACACACAAGAGCATGACGAAAACAAAAGTGTAACTGTGCACAAAGAATGTGCGAGAGTATTTGAATCACGGTTGCTGTCAGTGCAAAATATTAACCGGACATTTTCAGTCAGTAGAAACAAATGAATTATTTTATCGCCACAAGTCTGTTATAAGATTACTCGGGACACTGTTGGGTTTCTGTGTGTAGCGTATCGTGACTCTGTTTAGCTGCTGGTGAGCAGGACGATGGGAAAACAGAGGGGTTTGAGCCTCTTGCTTGGCAAACAGTTCACACCTCAATACAACAATAACATTGATACAGAGATGAAACAACTATAGCTTTTTTTGATGGTAAAGAAAAAGCACTGTATACAAATGCCACACTAAAATGATAACATTTAAGCCTAGTAGGCTAGGTGAAAAAAGAAATGCTTATGGGGAAAACTCTGCAAATTCTTAAAGCCCTGAGTGTTTACTTACATACGAGCTGTTAGAGTTTTCTAGAAAAAGTGGCAGGCGGGGTATAAGTCCTGTAAGGATGGTAGGCTGCAGCTGACGGTAATCTCTGCAATTCTGCAGCTCAGCCTTGGCCTGAGCAGTGAACCAGACTGTTACAGATGATGTTAGGATCGACTCGATGCCTTTTTTGTGTGCGCTTCTTTAGCCGTCGCAGGGAGAAAGGTCGCTGCTGGGCCTTTTTTTGTAATTGAAATAATAATACGACGTCTTCCCATTTCAGAAGAGCGGCCAAAAATTTGATCGGCAACCGAGTGTAAAACGTGATCGCATTTTCCTCCTAAAATCATCGACCATCTCGATGTGTTCTGGGTGTGGTGTTGTTTTGGCTGCACCAGGTTGTTAAATGGTTCAGAGTGGTGTCATTTGTGAACTTGATGAGCAAAATAATAACATCATAACGTGCACAGATATAGGTAGCTAGATAAGGGCAGTAATACAGACTGAGGAAAATGTTTACGAATTCCCGAAATGAGGATGCAGCACGTAAAAGCAAAAAATCAGCAAGCGGTTGGCCGGCATTTCCGATACGGGCTGGGTTCTCTTTTCATATCGCAAGTGAAACTATTATCCGAGTCCGCCTAGCATCGTAGCTTGTCTTGTATACGTTAATGCCACTTATACAGTGAAGTGATGCGTATATATTATTAACTTTAGCTCGTCCGACTCACTTTAAGAGAGGAAAATGTAAGGCTGATCCAGAGGGAGTGACTGTCAATAGCTCTTATTACATAAGTTTGACAATTGATCATGTGACAAAAAATAATTACTCATGGCCAAAATGCTGCATTATAAGAGAAAATAATACACCGTGTATCAGGCCGCATCACCCCACCCTGTCGCTGATCGTCCTCTCATAACGGTATACCCCGTTTTGTTTCATTCCTAGAGGCAAGAGTCTTCTAGGAGAATGAAGAGATGTTAACGTTGCTTGTAATTCAGACTCGTTAATCCTGAGCGGCTTCACGATACCCGAACAAGACTGAAAACTGGTGTTTTGATTGAGCGATAAAGTGAACTGTAACTTCACACTTTTTCACACCGTGTCTCTGTTTTTACACTTAAAATGAGGGATGCTGGCACTTGTGGAAAATCTATACTTTCTATGAGCATTACTGTAGATTGTGTCCGTGGTACAATATTATAATTTTGCAGCTAAATGCTTTAAAACGTTGTCTCGTAGTGTGACCAGAAACGTTGCTTATGATGTACATTATTTGATTAAGAAGTTAATAATGAAAAACAAACATCCCTCCCGCACTCTCTCTCTCTCTCTCTCTCTCTCTCTCTCTCTGTATGTGTGTGCAGTTTAATGACATCCTGCTGTACACCACTCCTGTACAATCTGGCCAGTATAAAGTAAACAGCATGCTGTCTCTGGCTGGTATGAAGGTATCCTGCATTTTACTCAAACACACTGATACCCTCCCCTACACACACACACACACACACGCAGAAACACACACAGGATAATTAATGAGTGCGTTTCCTGTAGGTAAGCAAGCCCAGTCAGGAGGCTTATCAAAACGAACTGAACATTGAGAGTGTGGAACGGTCTTTCATCCTGTCCGCTAGGTAAGAATCAGACACATACACTAACATAATAGAATGACATTAAACACATGCCCAAGCTGGTTTTAACTTCAGTAATGTGTGTGTACAGCTCAGCCACGGAGAGAGACGAGTGGCTAGAAGCCATCGCCACGGCAATAGACGACTACACAAGGAAGAAGATCTCATTTATCTCCAGCCGTAGCCAAGAGGTAGGGGTGTGAGTGTGTGTGTGTGTGTGTGTGTGCACAGTTTTCCACTTATTCCAAATGTATTCAACCAACTAAGACTTGCTTGCGATCAATGGACCTGCTCCCGTCCTATGAATGTGTGTGTTATACACTCACTGAGCATTTTATTAGGAATGGCCAGACTACAGTAACTCTGATAACCACTCTGAACAATTGTGTTGAGCAGAAAAGCATGCCTACATCCCATAATATTAGCGGGCAAGAGGCAGACCCACTGGCGTATCATCTAGCCATATCTACTACGCGTGCTCTGGCTCCAAGGTTTCTGCTGTACAGACTCTGGCAGACTCCCATTTCAACCCCAGAAGGCTTCTAAAACACACACTGGGGCCATGCTGTCCACTCGTATATACTGTAATTGTCCATTCATCCATTTTCTGTACCGATTATCCTACACAGGGAGCCTGCAGCATATCCCAGGGGACTTGGGGCACAAGGCGTGGGGACACCCTGGATGGGGTGCCAACCTATCGCAGGGCACAATCGCACACACATTCACACACTACGGACAATTTGGAAATGCCAATCAGCCTACAACGCATGTCTTTGGACTGGGGGAGGAAACCGGAGTACCCGGAGGAAACCCCCAAAGCACAGGGAGAACATGCAAACTCTGCACATACACGGCGGAGATGAGATTCAAACCCGCAACCCCCCGAAGTGCGAAGCAAAGGTGCTCACCAATAAATAGGGGCAGCTCATACGTGGAGTCCTGGACCACTCAGGTGGTGGATATTTTCACACGTTTTCTCCCAAACCACTGAGAATGATGAACCTCTTCAGGTGTGAAGGAAGAGAGCAAAAATGTGGACCAACCAGACTAGAGAGTACAACATACTCTTGCACGTTAGACTGGCTATTTTGTATGTGACGGTGTACGAGTGCGCTATATGGAGGTCTTTTCTCATATTATATACAGTATACACCACTATGCTTTCAGGAGCCCCAGAATTCCTAGCTAAAGCCCTGACTGTAAATGAGAAATGCACTCAGATCCAAGTACTTGCATCACTGGTGTAAATCACACACACACCCACACACACACACACACCCCTTATATGTAAAAGCCAGAGACAGAGTCGGTATACAGACCACCCTGAAGCTCCACCATGATAGACTACCACTCACTATTAGACCCCGCCTCCTGCTGGAGAATATTCCGGAAGGTCACTTTTTAGGTTATTTATTTCATTTTGTGCACGTTTTCACAGCTCTCTGTTTTAAAGTACACATTCCATCTAGACATAGAAGAGGGAAACAGCAATTACCCAGCACCTAAGACCTCTAAACACTAGTTTTACAGCTCAAGAATAGTTATAAAGAGACCGCCTAGCCTGCAGACCATGACTGAATGCATATTCCATATTATAAACAGGTGATCGTCAAATATTTAGCCATTACACAGTAAACATGTTAAATATGCCCAGACTTAGTATGTGCATTCTTCAATTTCCAAATTCACCAGCATCCATGCTTTTATACTGTGCGTGTCACGTCGATAATGTAGGATTTCTCGTTCCAAAACAGAAAAGGTGAACGTGACGGTCACAGCTTTACGTGCACGCACACAGGGATTACTCCTAGCCTGAGCGTCTGAAGCCGGATTGATTAAGAACGTTCGTATCGAGTTAACTACGCTTGCGTTTGTCAGGTTTTGTTAAGCGGGAACTTGGTCTGGAATCCAGGCTGTGTTTAACCTGCTTTGTGAGAGAGGTCCCTGAATAGTTTCTATATTCAAGGCTTCGATTTACACTTTTCCAGTCCAGAAATAAGCTCCACCCCTTCTGCGATCTGGCCCTTTAAAAAGAAAAAAGAGAGAGAGAGAGATTTAACTCAAGATTTAAGTCAAATCATGTAAAAATGGCGGCATAATCCCTTCAAACTGAGCCGTGTGCACTAGGGATGCTTTCTATATTTTATGTATATATATATATGTGTGTGTGTGTGTGTGTGTGTGTGTGTGTGTGGTTTTTATCCATCACGTACAGTCTGAGGAAGTACCCACTGATGGTTCTCCACTGGGTTCTAAAGCTCCTATCTGGATCCCAGACCTCCGCACCACCATGTGTATGATCTGTACCTGCGAGTTCACCCTCACCTGGAGACGCCACCACTGCCGGGCCTGCGGCAAGGTCAGGGGTCAACTTGGGTCCGGAACACAAATATGGAGACGTATAAATGATAACGTCAGGTCGAAATTCATTCATGAAAACGAAGCGCGTGTGTTTTGTTTGTTTTTTTGTTTTGTTTTTTTCAGGTTGTGTGCCAGGCGTGTTCGTCGAATAAATATTATCTGGAGTACCTGAAGAATCAGCTGGCGCGAGTGTGTGATCAGTGTTATGTCAAACTACAGCAGAAAGATAAAGGTTTGAGCTTTCTCTCCCGAGTTTAAAGCTTTCGGTGCTGATCAGTGAACGCCGCGTCTCGTCTCACCCGTCTTTTGTGTCCGGTTCCCTCTCAGGCGAGCAGTCCGAGGTGGCCGTTTCACCCAGCGGCCGCAGCTCAGCGTTCTCCTTCTCTAGGAAACAAAAGAAGATTCCCGCGGCTCTGAAAGAGGTAACGTTTAAGATGCGTTACGTTAACTGTACTAGTATACTTCACCGTTATATCATATGATTACAAAGAGCCTGTGCTGCCTAACACATGGTCTAAATATGTGGATTGGACAAATGTTTAGCAACATTACACACTCCTGGATTATAATTATTACTTCAGCATTAGGGGTTTTATATTATACGGTATATTTATATCTCGTACAATTTGATTACAGTGAGAAAACGATTCATCTCTGAATCCACTCGTGTTTTTGGTCTAGTGCAGCAATTTTTTAAAAAATTGTATTATTTTGTAGATAAATAAAAACCTGAGCCAAATGACAGCTGTAGTTATGCCGTGTGCGCTGGATTTTTGGATAGAACATACTAACGACACGACAGTGTTATACATTTATAGCATTTTACTTTATGGGATGATGGAATTATTTATAGAGCCCTGTCTCCTAGGGCCGGGCGATCATCTTATCGTTTGCCACAATAAGAATGATTCTTCCCGTGATAATAACGATAAAGCCTAGCTGATGCCGTATTTCTCCGTGCGACGGCGTGCAAACGTTCGCAGCTCACGCGCAGAGCGTAAACAAGTACGGCGGACGTGAAGCTGAGGAGGAGTTCATCGCTAAACTGTACCTCTACAATCTGGAACTGCTTTGCTTACAGAAAATCCGTTGTATTTTTAGATCAGTGCTTGTGTCTCTGAGGCTCTCAAGATCACAGCGATCACTTGTAGCTGAAAACAGTGGTGCACGGTTCTATATCTATATCGCCAGTGATACCGTTATCGCACTGAATACCAGAAAATATCCTGATATAGTTTTAAGTCCATATCGCCCATCCCTACTGTATCACCGTGCTTGCTCAGGTGAGGTGACTTTTAAAATAAAAAAAAAAAATTCTTAATGAATGAGTTTTACAAGTATGTTTTCAGCTGCACACACACCCCTCACCCTACATGTTTTTGTGGGGGGTTTTCGGTTCGGTTAATCCTGTGTGAAAATAATACAGTACAGATACAGGACTCTCAAAGTTACTGAGAGTTGTAAAAGCACCATTAGTGGGATTCTGATCCAGTAAACTGAACGTGTGAAATGGGTTCTGATTTACCTACTCCAGCTCCCAGTCTGTAACCATCGTTCATAATTTCTTGATGTAATCATAACCAGAGCTGTGGGCCTTTCTCTGTAACTCCAGAATGTCCCAAATGTCTCCATACACGGGGGACTACGTTTGCCAGAACCACATCGGTTGCGCCTTCGACAGCGGGTGTTCACGGACGTCCGCAACACTTCCAGTCTTCTTGAGTTCGTTAATACGTCTGGCGACAGTGTCGTGTGCAAAATGTGCTCGCCACGTTTCCTGTTAAAGTCCATCGCAACCTTGCGACCGTTCCCCGATCCAGCCATGAGAATGATTTCAATACCTTCTTCTTTTGTCAAAGGCGTTCTTAAAGACTATCTGAAAAGAAGATATAATATAAACGAAGTATAAAAAAATCGGGCTAAAAAGTGTTCATTTCCCCGTATGTATGGAGACTTTTGGGACACGGTGGTATTACAATAATATCAGAAGGTTTAGGACACGTGATCTAAATTCCCCAAAACAGCCGCAGTACCTTGACAGCATTTTCTCTGGCAGGTTTCTGCTAACACTGAGAATTCCTCTATGAGCGGTTATCTCCAGCGATCCAAAGGCTACAAGAAACCGTGGAAGCGGCTGTGGTTCGTCATCAAGAACAAAGTCCTTTACACATACGCTGCTAGCGAGGTACACCGCTGGCATCATTCTGCTTTTGTCAGGATTTGTTTGCTCAGACTGTGTTTGGAATACGAGTGCTAGTGGTAGAGTCAGATTTGTCAGGTGCTGATGTTTGTGTGTCCGCGCTCAGGATGTTGCGGCGCTGGAGAGTCAGCCGCTGCTGGGCTTTTTCCTGAGGGAAGAGAAGTCCGGACCGGCAGAGAAGCTGCAGTTTAAACTCTATCACAAGAACATACTGTATTATATCTTCAGAGCGGACGATATCCCTACAGCTCAGAGGTACACACACGTACACACAGACGATGATAAAAACAGTTTCCAAGCTAAATATCATCATATGAATATTTATTGTTGTGTGAGACTGGGGAAAATGTTCATTTAAACACTGATGTTTAAAAACAAAACAAAAAAATCCCCTCATTTCTACCATATCTAACATTTTTCTGTTCAAAAGGCCAGTTGTATTGAATTTGAAAGGCCAGGAGAATATGAAATTAGCTTCTGTTAGTGGAAAATTTCACTGTGTGCGCCAGTAGACCTGTGGTTCTCAAACTTTTTCAACGTGAGACCCTCCCTTGTGTAGCGTGCATCCCTTTATGGCCCCACAGAGTCTTCAAAATGTCTTTTTTTTTTTTTTTCCCACGCTAGGCTGTTCTATATTAACTTGCTCAGCTACAAGACTACGTCCTCTGTCTAAAAACGTAGCCATTTTAAATATCAGCGTGTGGCTAACAGTAGGGGTATTAAACAGGTCAAATAATTAAAAACAACAACAACAGTGTTCTAGAATTTCTATGCGGCCGTTCTGGCGCCATCTGGTGGCCCCCTGTTTGAGAACCACCGCAATAGACAACAAGACGAGGGCTGCGTCCGAATATCCCTACAACTTTACTATACAGCAGGCAAAAAACCGTATGTCTGAATTCTCAGTATTCATAAAACAATAGGTGAGAAATTACCCAGGATGACCTACTGCTCCCGCCGAGATTCTGCAGTATGGAAGCAACGGGACTGGCGTGGAACTGCTGTCAGAATCAAAAATGGTGGAAAACAGCGCGTCGGCTCTTTTTAAGTTGTAGGTCACGTGACGGTACTGACATGGTGGATGTAGAATGTCCAAATTGTATTCATACCGCACGCATGCACGCACTCACTCACTGCCTGGCCAAAAATATATAAGTAGTCGCACACTCTAACATTTCGTTGCACATTACAGCACGCATTCATCGTGGCGTTGTTTCGATGATGTTTATTTCCATCCAGAGTTGCATTCATTTTTGGCCGAGATCTTGTGTTGAGGACGGGAAAGTCGAAATACTCCGTAAAGTGTTCCCCAGCACATCCCCAAAGATCTTCAGTGGAGTTAAAGTCAGCTCCCTGAACCACTCTTTCACAATCTGAGCCTGATGAATCTTGGCATTGTCATCCTGGAATATGCCTGTGCCATCAGGGAAGAAAAAAAAATCCATTACTGGGATAACATAATGTTGCTGAGCCTCGACCTGACCAATTGAAGCAACCCCAGACCATAACACTTCCTCCAGAGGCTTGTACAGTAAGCAGTAAATCTGGACTCATCAGAGCACATGACCTTTTTCTATTCCAAATTGAAGGCCTTTTATATCCGATTTGCCTCACGCCGATTGGGCCGCACAGCTGTTTAGTCCCAATCCTGGAAGTTCTCGTCGCATTGTGTGTGTGGAAATGCTCTTACTCTCACTATTAAACATAGACATGAGTTCTACTGTCCCGTTTTTTTACGATGTGACCTCACCAAGCGTTTTAAAGATCATTCAAGGTTTCGAACGTTCATTTTTCCGACCACATTTCTTCCTCAAAGTTGACTGCTTGCCACTCTCCTTCCAGGTTTTAATAACGCGTTGGACAGTTCTTAACCCGACCCGATTCCAGGGATTCAAACAGTCTCCTTAGTTGTTTTCGTTGCTCGATGCATGGCAATAATTTGCCCCTTCTGAAACACAGTAACATCTTCTCCACGATCATGGGATACGTCTTCCGACACGGTTGTTTAAATGATGAGAAGCTACACACTGCTTCAGTTAGGGTTCAAAGAATTGTTGCCAGCTGAATCACTGCAATAATGATCCAGTCATAGGCCCTTAAGTATCTGCTTATTTAAATCTAAATAATTTTTGGACAGGCATTGTATACTGATCAGATGGCCGAGCAGTAGGTACTGAATCGAATGCAGTAGGTACTGAATCGAATGCAGTTGGTACTGAATCGAATGCAGTAGGTACTGAATCGAATGCAATTGGTACTGAATTGAATGCAGTAGGTACTGAATCGAATGCAATTGGTACTGAATCGAATGCAATTGGTACTGAATCAAATGCGATTTCAGAAGCGGCCATGGTATGTTCTTTCTGGAAGGGAAAAAAAAAGTGGAAATTCTAAATAGGTTTCTGTGTATGTTCTCCCCATGATTGTATGGGTTTCCTCCAGGTTCTCTGCTTTCCTCATACTGTCCAAAAACAAGCTGGCTTGGCTAAATTGCCCCCAGGTGTGTGTGTGTGCATAGTGCCCTGACTCAACATGTATTCCAGTCTTTCTCCCTGGGATACACCCTAGAGCTACTGCATCCCTGCGATGGATGAATGACGAATGAATAAATAAACTTGTAATCATGCTGCATTTCCAATAACTCCTAAACCAAAGAAAACACCTCCTCAACTTGCTGTTCTTATCATCGGGAACCCGATGCTCTCCAATCCCTCTCGCTTTTGCTGCTCACGCTTTTGTCCTGCGATCTTCATCTCTGACCTCCACTCCCGTCCACATGCGCATAAAAACATCTCGCTCGCTGAACGTTTTTCACCAGAACCCCAGCACCGATACACAGCTTTACTTGTTTTTAATTGATCTTCATAATTACAAAAATGCAAGCACACAAACATCTGAGCTTTTATCTGTTCACTTTTATCTCATATCTCTGTTTGTTTGTTTTTGTCTTTCTCATTTCAGGTGGATCGAGGCGTTTCAGGAGGCCATGATTCTTTGACTAACGTGGATCCGAATAGTTTATTAGAACTCTTTGGATTTTTATTTTTTTTCCTAGCCCGCAGCAGTAAACTAAGGAACACTGCCTGAGCTCAGAAGACATCTATTAAAATATTAAAACAAGTATGGAACCAAGGATGTGTAATAAGCAACCTAGCAAAGGGGCGTGACTTCCAGCTGTTCCCCTTTGATCCTTTTCTCAACAGCACAATCAAACGGCGGTGTGAGATCTCCGAGGTTGTGCACTAGTGACTGGAAATAGCAGGATTGTCCGAAAGCACAGACCAGTAACCTCTTGTTAGTCAGCGTGAGCTGGATTCTGCCTCACATTCAAATAATTTTGGGCGTGTGTGTGTGTGTGTGCATGCCAGAGGAGTCAAAATGATATATGTAGGTCACCTAAAATGTCACTGGACATATCAAGAACGTCCAAGTTCTGGGAATGTGAGGAAGGCTGTAAGTATGAAGCGTGTGTGAGGAATTATTATTATTATTATTTTCAAAAAAAGTCACGTTTGATCATGAGTCAAATGCGGACGTGCACAAGCAAGTGTGAATATCCAGCGTCCAAGAGCAAAAATGTTTGTCTGCAATGGTGCATCATGGGAGATGTAGGATACCACTGTAAGAGCCAGTAGTCTGTGTTGTTTTTTTTGTTTTTTTTAGAAGCCTTAAACAGAAAGTTTTTTTTAAATATGTTTAGCCTTTTTAAACAACTTTTTATCTATTTGTTTTATATAGGGCTGACAGTAAAAAAAAAAAAAAATGAAACTATGATACTGGGAATAACTGGATGTACGTGTAAATATACTGTATATGGTAATATAATGCTGGTTTACTGCAGGTCTATTTATAACAATTCAAGATTGTTAGTTTCCTCGAATGAATTTAATGGTTTTGTAATTTAACAGCGTGTCAGGTTTTTAGCGAGCTGAGAACTGTGTAATATCACTGCGTGATACCGAGCATAGTCTTCTAACACACTCGGAGAAAACATTCTGTCATTATAATGAACTCGTGTTAGTGATGTAATTCTTACTGTTCTACTCTATTACCCAATTAGGCTGGAAAAGTGTTACGTGAATAAAATCAGGATGATTTTTGTGATCTGATGTCTTACGATCTTGCGTTGATTCTGGTGGTATGACGTTAGAGCGGAAAGGTGTTTTAATTTGAGAGGACAAAATGCACTGCACACTGAAATTTTTTATTTTATTTTTTTTTTTTAGGATTAAATCTGCTGTTTTAGTCCCTCATCCCTAAGCTAGCTGGTCATGGTTGCTTTTTCTTTTCTTCCCCCCACAGAATTGACTTTTAATTATGTTGTAACACCCAAGCAACCGTTTGAAAACACACATTGAGCTCAGTATGTTAAATATGGATGTAAATTATGAGAGGTAATAAATCATTTTAAAGAGCAATTCTTGTTTATCGTGTGTTTATTGTCTTGTTTATACTCTGCTCTCATGGATATCAAAACAATTGCAAACACAACATGGGTTTTATCCAAAAAAAAAAAAACTTTGTTAAATATAAGTGTGCAACAATTATTGGCACCCTTAGTGCCAATCAGTCAATACTTTGTGCTGCCTCCCTTTGCCAAGATAACAGCTCTGAGTCTTCTCCTATAACGCTTGATGAGGTTGGAGAATACACAAGGGTTCTGAGACCATTCCTCCATACAGAATCTCTCCAGATCCTTCAAATTTCGAGGTCGACGCTGGTGGACTCTTCTCTTCAGTTTTTCCACCCCACAGGTTTTCTATGGGGTTCAGGTCAGGGGACTGGGATGGTCATGGCAGGACCTTGATTTTGTGGTCAGTAAACCATTTTTGTGTTGATTTTGATGTATGTTTTGGATCATTGTCCTGCTGGAAGATCCAACCACGGCCCATTTTAAGCTTTCTGGCAGAGGCAGTCAGGTTTTCATTTAATATCTGTTCATATTTGATAGAGTCCATGATGACATGGATCCTAACAAAATGTCCAGGTCCTCTGGCAGAAAAACAGCTCCAAAACATTGAAGAGCCAACACCATATTTAACCGTGGGCATGAGGTACTTTTCCATATGGCTACCTCTCTGTGTACACCAAAACCACCTCTGGTGTTTATTGCCAAAAAGCTCTATTTTGGTTTCATCTGACCATAGAACCCGATCCCATTTGAAGTTCCAGTAGTGTCTGACAAACTGAAGACGCTTGAGCTTGTTTTTGGATGAGAGTAGACTTTTTTCTTCAAACCCTTACAAACAACTTACTCATAACAGTTGACTGGAACTTCTTAATTATTGCCCTGATGGTGGAAATGGGCATTTTCAATGCTTGTGCTATTTTCTTATAGCCACTTCCCATTTTGTGAAACTCAACAACCTTTTGCTGCACATCACATCACAGCTATATTCCTTGGTCTAACCCATTGAATTTGGTCTGTGTGTTACCTCATATTTATACCCCTGTGAAACGGAAAGTCAAGGTTGAACAATTTCCTGTTCCAAGTCACCCAAGCGTACAATTTCTTTTAAATATATCTTTCTCATATGAATTCACAGGGGTGCCAATAATTGTTGCACACCTACATTTAACGATATTTTTTTTCATAAACCCGTGTTTTGTTTTCAATTGTTTGATATCCACGAGAGCAGAGTATTTTAGAGAATTTTTTTTAACAAAAGATCAAAAGGTTCAACCATAAAGAGATTTTTTTTTTTTCCACAGCCTTCTTTGCTCATATTCACCAGGGGTGCCAATATTAGTGGAGGGCACTGTATGCGCGCGCGTGTGTGTGTATTATGAAAGTGAAACTGTTAAAAAGCATGAGAGGAAGAAACCCGGTCCATCCAACAACCAGTGTCAAGTAAACCATTACGTCGTTGCAATAAAATCTCATGAATAAAGAAAATATTCTCCACAAATAATAATAAGAGTTATAATCTTGCAGTACACTTCCTCGATGAACGCCTTCATTCCGCGACACAATTTCTGCGCATGCGCAGTTGCATTTTCCGCGCAGAAGGGTCGCGAACTCTGACCTCCCCGAGGCGAAGCGATTTCGGAAAAATTGATCAAAAACATCGGATTTTTGAGTGATTCAAATATCGAGTGAAACGGTAAGAGCTGAAGTTTTTTGAACGAGAGGTCCGGTTGCGCGCTTGTTGGGGCGCGTGGAGTTACAGTATAAACGAGTGATATAAAAGCGCGCCGTAGCTAGCTGGCCTGCTGTAGCTAGTTAGCATGTCAACAACATCCTTCACCTGACCAACTTCTCATTCGGTTCATTTCACTCCTCAGATTATGTAGTGTTCCGTGTCAGAGATTAGCAATCTATCGCGCGTTTGTTTCAGTAAAACTGTGCACAGCTAACGCGTTTTTAGCGTCTGTGTTGTGATGTGATAGCTAGCGTAGCTAAACTAGCTCCGTGCTAACTCCCTGCGCGCGTTTCCGGTGTTCAGCGTTAGTTCAGTTAGTGCACAAAGTGCGATATGAACTATAAAGTAATCCACTCAGGGCGTGTCAGCGTGTTTATGTGCAGCGACTAAATCACTCAGTGTGTATGTGTGTGTTAATCCCAGTGGAAGGAAGCGGCGCCCGGAATCGTTATTAGAGTCCTTTAACCCTTCAATGTTGACCTTTCACCCTACAGGAAAAACTATTTCTTTATCTTCCGTCTCACGGTTCTGATAAGGTTGGTTGTAGTCTTTTCTACACCCGGTCCGAGTCACTACCAGGGACTGGAATTAAATATAGATATTAAATTCTAAACATGTCAACTCAATGCTATGCCAGTTAGCCAGCGTGCTAATCAAGCTAACTTGCTGCAAAGAAAAAGACAAACCACTCAATGTATAATACACTTCTTCTAACCGTGATGTACACACTGATTAAACTATATATTTATTGTTGAACACTACTAGGAGTTTTGTGTATGTGTGTGTATATGTATGTATGTATGTATGTATGTATGTATATATGTGTGTGTGTATGTATATGTGTGTGTATGTATGTATGTGTATGTGTGTGTGTGTGTGTATATATATATATATATATATATATATATATATATATATATATATATATATATAGTGTGTGTGTGTGTGTGTGTGTATGTATATGTGTATATAAAACGTGTATTGAGATGTCAGACAGGCACACGGGGATGTGTACTGAGACAGATGGATCAGCAGGCTGGAAGGATAAATAGAGCTGGGTGTCATGAGTATAGCAGTGATATAAGAAGCCACGAGACTCAGTCACAGTCCCCAGAGATGTAGTATAAATAGATACGAGCAGTGGACCCAGAACTGACCCCTGGGGAACACCAGCTGTGAGTTGCTGAGTTTCAGAAACCCCTCCCCTCCATGATACCTTGAAAGATCTATCTGAGAGATAGGATTCCACCCAGCGCAGAGCCATTCCGCTGATGTCTGGGCTGGAGAGAGCTGACAGGACGATCTGATGATTGGCAGCGTCAGAGGCAGCGGAGGTCGATCTTGCTAGTCGGAAAGCAAAGCGGTCTCCGTGGAGTGAAGTCAGACTGCTTGGCATCCAGGAGGTTGTTCTGTGTGAGAAAAGTGGAGAGCCCTCTTTCGAGGGTTTTGGACAGAAGGTGAGAGGGTCTAGAGGACAGGTTGTAGGACGGCTAGAAAGGAGGTGTTTTGAGACACCCGTCTCTGACAGAGGGGAGAGGGAGGACGGTTGAGAGGCACCTTCTCCCTGTAACTGTCTCTGGGTGTCTGGGGTGGAGAACTGGTTCCTGATTGATGTAACCTTGTTGGGAAAGAAAGTGGTGTAGTCGTCTGCAGTAAGAGAGGTAGGGGAAGGGGGAGGAGGGGGGCAGAGAAGAGAAGAAAATGTTGTGAAGAGAGTACAGGTGTTGGGAGAGCTGCCAATCATCTCCTGGTAGTATATAGCTTTGGCGGTAGAGATGCTATGGAGGGGAAAAAAGAGGAGAGACGTGCTTGGTAATTGGTTAGGTCAGTTGGATTGTTTGATTTACGCCATTTCCTTTCAGCTGCCCTTAATTTGGTCCGGTTTTTACGGAGAATTTCTGAGAGCCGACAGCTAGGGGGTGTCGTGCAAGCTGGCCTGGAGGTTTGGGGGCAGACGCTGTCAAGAGAAGACGTTACAGTGGAACGTAGTATGTCCGTTGCGGTCTTTAAGTCCAGCGAGGAGAGGTGGCTATCAGAGGGAAGTGAGGTTGTGACCGTGGAGGAGAGGCGTGAGGATAAAGAGATGGTCAGCGGCGTGGAGAGGAGTAATAAGAAGATTTTGTGTGGTGCAGTTACATGTGAGGATGAGGTCGAGCTGTTTGTCAGCCGTGTGAGCTGCTGGGGCGGCGAACTGCTTGAGGTCAAACGTGGGTAGGAGGGCAAGTCTGTCGTCGAACTTGCCCTGTTGACCCGGAGGATGTGGATTTTGGTAGGGTCAGTAACTGGAACAGCATGAAATTCAAAGGAGGTGTTGGAGAAAGAGAGAGAGAGTAAATTCCCATGTTTTGGAGAGAAGCAAACCTGTACCAACCCCTCATTGCGGAGCGTAAACGAAAAGTTTGAACGTGTAACGGAAACTCAGGCAGCGCATTCATGAACCACGATTAGCGAAGACGAAGTTTAGGAAACTGTTAACACACGAACGCTGTTGATTTGAAGACCAGGTTACATTTTTGCCACCGAGTTCACCGTTCTCAGTTTCAGAGTGCTTTTCTTTCTCATTGTATATTTTTGTCCGTTTCTTGAAAAGAAACACTTTTGGCACAAATTTAATCACATACCGTTCAAGTGATCAGTCAAACTGGTTGAACAGGTGGTGAGTTCAGACCCCAGCACCACCAAGCTGCCGCTGCTGGGCCCTTGAGCAAGGCCATTAACCCTCTAGTGCTCAGTTGTATAAAAATTCAATAAATGTAATTCGCTCAGGATAAGAGTGTCTGCCACATGCCGTTAATGTAATGTAATACTTAAATGAAATTGAGTTAAAACTCAATAATAATTATAATAACCTTGATAATTGTGCAGCACTGTTATTATTATTATTATTATTATTATTATTATTATTATTATTTCATCAAATCAGTGATGTACACATATTGACTACTGGTAAGCAAAACTGGATTATTGAACACTATTAGGACTTGTACTCACTTGTTTTTCTCTTGAGATTGTATATCAGCAAAAGGGAGTTTATATATGTGTTTGTCCTGTAGCTCACACCAGAAACTGTCACACATTCATTCATCTTCACAGTTTCCGGATGAGGCAATCGAGTTCTCTTCTAACGTCCCATTTGAATCGTATGAAGCTCGATGTTGTGTACAGGTGTTATTGATTGGTCAGGATGTGTGTTACATTACTGATGATTTGTTAAAACTTGTGTCTTTGTGTAGGTTGTGCATCGTAGGACTTTGTGTGTGTGTGTGTGTGTGTGTGTGTGTGTGTGTGTGTGATGGGGAGTTGCATTTAAGCCCAAGCGGTGTGCGGGGTCATCATGGCAGGAGAAAGTCCCAGAATTCAGCTGGTGTCAGCAGAAGGAGGTCTGCAGGTAATAGATGATACATTATCATTATACTGTACTTTCTGCTGCACTTTTCTAACACGTGTGTGTGTGTGTGTGGGGGGGTCAGATCGTGACAGACCAGCAGCTGGGTCAAAAGCTCCAGATAGTAACGGCGTATGATCAGGCAGGAGCCGGCAAGCAGCAGTTCATATTAGCCAACGTGGATTATCCCAATCAGGACAAACTTCTCCTAAAGCACGAGAGCTCACCAGGGAAAGTCATCCTGACTTCAGCTGATGGCTCAGCTGTCAATCAACTGCTCTTCACATCACCTGATCTGGCAGGTCAGCAGATCCAGGTAAGAGGCACTTCAAACATACACGCAGACAAAGGGGGCGTTACTACGTACTGACATAGTGAGGTGTCCAAACTTTTGCACATGCCACAACTACTCTGGTGTTTTGTTTTTACATTAATCAAATATAAAGTGTGCAGTAAGAGCCTCAGAAAAATGTTAGTTTTTAAAATATTGCAGAGATTGTGTTTACTGCTTTTAACTTTCAGAAACTAAGTGGGGGGGGGGGTACAAATTTTTGCACACAACTATGTTTGTATGTGTTGTTCTTCCACAGTTTGTCACCGAGGGAACAGACCAAAGCTCTGTTAAGCCTGTGGTAGAGTACTGTGTGGTGTGTGGAGACAAAGCTTCAGGTAAGTGACCACACACCCACACACATCCTACAAGTAATATTAATGCCACAGCACGGTTAAATTCTTGAATCTGATTGGTCAGAAGGTGTGCATTATTTTTGAGTACCAGCGCAGCGATAACAGTTCCAGCTATAACATGACCGATATGTTTATATTAATGCTCTAATTTACGTCACAGCTTCTAAAGTAACAGGGATTATACACATAATTGAAAACCTAATAATAAGTTTTTGAGCGAGAGCTAGTGAAAGAGCGAGTGAGAGACAGAGAGAGAGAGAGAGAGATACACTGCTGAGGCAAGGATTGTTTATCGCAGCTTGTCTCACAAACATTCCACACCGTTAAATCTAGCTATAAACCGTTAAACCGTGTGCCGTGTCGTTACGGGTGTTGTTAATTATTTGAACATTGTAATCATAGTAATAATTCCTTACTGTGTTACTCATCCACTTTATTTCGTACATTAAAATGCAGCTTAAAAGGTTCTATAAAGAAATAAGACGCAAAGTAAAATCCACAGCATAAAACTACAATAGCAATTAGAAAAACAAGTCATTCTAAAATAAATCTTAAAGTAGCCATAAAATAAATATGAAATGAAGAGAACATAAGATGTTGAGTATTTAGATGATCATTTGTTGAGTGTTTAGACATTACAGAGATTTGGGACATTTGGCCTTATATATATATATATATATATATATATATATATATATATATATATATATATATATATATATATATATATATATATATATATAATTACAGTATCTCACAAAAGTGAGTACACCCCTCACATGTTTGTAAATATTTGATTATATCTTTTCATGTGACACCACTGAAGAAATGACACTTTGCTACAATGTAAAGTAGTGAGTGTACAGCTTGTGTAACAGTGTAAATTTGCTGTCCCCTCAAAATAACTCAACACACAGCCATTAATGTCTAAACCTCTGGCAACAAAAGTGAGTACACCCCTAAGTGAAAATGTCCAAATTGGGCCCAAAGTGTCAGTATTTTGTGTGGCCACCATTATTTTCCAGCGCTGCCTTAACCCTCTTGGGCATAGAGTTCACCAGAGGTTCACAGGTTGCCACTGGAGTCCTCTTCCACTCCTCCGTGACGACATCACGGAGCTGGTGGATGTTAGAGACCTTGTGCTTCTCCACCTTCCGTTTGAGGATGCCCCACAGATGCTCAATAGGGTTTAGGTCTGGAGACATGCTTGGCCAGTCCACCACCTTCACCCTCAGCTTCTTTAGCAAGGCAGTGGTCGTCTTGGAGGTGTGTTTGGGGTCGTTATCATGCTGGAATACTGCCCTGCGATCATGCTCTGTTCAGTATGTCACTGTACATGTTGGCATTCATGGTTCCCTCAATGAACTGTAGCTCCCCAGTGCCAGCAGCACTCATGCAGCCCCAGACCATGACACTCCCACCACCATGCTTGACTGTAGGCAAGACCCACTTGTCTTTGTACTCCTCACCTGGTTGCCGCCACCCACGCTTGACACCATCTGAACCAAATAAGTTTATCTTGGTCTCATCAGACCACAGGACATGGTTCCAGTAATCCATGTCCTTAGTCTGCTTGTCTTCAGTAAACTGTTTGCAGGCTTTCTTGTGCGTCATCTTTAGAAGAGGCTTCCTTCTGGGACGACAGCCATGCAGACCAATTTGATGCAGTGAGCAGCGTATGGTCTGAGCACTGACAGGCTGACCCCCCACCCCTTCAATCTCTGCAGCAATGCCGGCAGCACTCATACGTCTATTTCCCAAAGACAACCCCTGGATATGACGCTGAGCACGTGCACTCAACTTCTTTGGTCGACCATGGCGAGGCCTGTTCTGAGTGAAACCTGTCCTGTTAAACCGCTGTATGGTCTTGGCCACCGTGCTGCAGCTCAGTGTCAGGGTCTTGGCAATCTTCTTATACCCTAGGCCATCTTTATGTAGAGCCACAATTCTTTTTTTTTCAGATCCTCAGAGAGTTCTTTGCCATGATGTGCCATGTTGAACTTCCAGTGACCAGTATGGGGGAGTGTGAGAGAGAGATGACACCAAATTTAACACACCTGCTCCCCATTCACACCTGAGACCTTGTAACACTAACAAGTCACATGACACCAGGGAGGGAAAATGGCTAATTGGGCCCAATTTGGACATTTTCACTTAGGGGTGTACTCACTTTTGTTGCCAGCAGTTTAGACATTAATGGCTGTGTGTGGAGTTATTTTGAGGGGACAGCAAATTTACACTGTTACACAAGCTGTACACGCACTACTTTACATTGTAGCAAAGTGTCATTTCTTCAGTGTTGTCACATGAAAAGATAAAATCAAATATTTACAAAAATGTGAGGGGTGTACTCATTTTTGTGAGATACTGTGTGTGTGTGTGTGTGTGTGTGTGTGTATATATATATATATATATATATATATATATATATATATATATATATATATATATATGATGGATGGGTAACGTGAAGTGTAAAACTGACACTAATCACGTGGTAATTGTGATTGATCAGGGACTATAGGGGTAACGTTTAACGTTTCTGTGTTTGTGTGTCCTGAAGGTCGTCACTATGGGGCAGTGAGCTGTGAAGGCTGCAAAGGCTTTTTCAAGCGAAGCATCCGCAAGAACCTTGTGTACACGTGCCGCGGTTCAGGAGAGTGTGTGATCAATAAGCATCACCGCAACCGCTGCCAATACTGCAGACTGCAGCGCTGCATGGCTCTCGGCATGAAACAGGACTGTGAGTGTGTCTCTCTCTCTCTCTTTCTCTCTCTCACACACACTCTCACACATACAGAAGCATGTACACATCTCATATTTGTTCACCACCAGTCTAAAGTTTGTGGACACTCGACTGAAATGTTTCTCATGATGTTAAAAACCTTTTGTTCTGAAGGTGTATGATGAAATGTTTGAAATCGGTGTTGTATACAGAAATATAATTGAGCCAACACGCTCATTTCTTTCATTAGAAAACTAACATTTTATTTACAAAAACTTTTTTTTTTTTTTTTTAAACGGACGACTCGGAGATAAGCAGCCAATAAGAGTCCAGCATAGGTGGGAACTCCTTTAATACTGTTTAAAAAGCATCTCAGGGAAATTCCTCAAGAAATCGGGTGAGAAAACACCAAGAATACATTTCTGGAAATTCTAGGTGAAAAGTGTGTCTACGTTGAAGATGCTAAAATATTAAATTATTTTGATTTATTTTGGATTTTTTTTTTTTATCACAGCATGACCGGTGTGTATTCCTGCCATTTTTTTAGACACACATGACGAACGCGTTTCCGCTGAACTGATATTTCTCTGCTTCCTTTCATTTTGAAACGTCCTTCCGAACACACGTGCGCAGTGTAACAGCCATATTTAATACTGAAATAAAAAGATTTGCTTTTATTTACTTAAAGGGTTTTTTTTTTTTAAAGCAAACACGAATAGTACTTTGTTATAATAATCCAGGCTCTGTATAAGAACGCCTTCCTCCGTTGTTCAGTTATAGAAACATGCTGTGCATGATTATTAAAGTTTGCCGCGCATGCGTTTCTCTCAGCCGTGCAGTGCGAAAGGAAGCCAGTGGAGGTGACGAGGGAAAAGCCGGCCAACTGCGCCCCCTCCATCGAGAAGATCTACATTCGCAAGAACCTCTGCAGCCCCCTGGCCGCCTTGCCCACCTTCGTCAACGAGAAAGAGACCGCCAGGTTTGTGTCTTAAGGGCATGTTTACACGGTACATGAACATGAAATATCTCACTGTATTCCCCTAGCACAAATGTTTCCAAGGGCTCATATTTATTAACAAGTAAAATATTTTACCTTTATTAATCCCTCCTGGTGTTTATTAATCCCTCATTCAACATCCCAGTCAGCATGTGCGTGAGCCATAATCTACCCCTAATCTTTTGCAACTATGCAAAAGGATAAGTTAGGCTTAAGAGTGCACATGTATGAGATCAACTGTAGAGTCTTGTTTTTATTTTTGTTTTTTGTTTTTTAACACGCGTATGCATGTTTACTCTGCACAGGTCCACCAATGTGTTAAACTCCAACATGCTTCTGAACATCCAGCAGTCTCTGTCCAAGTTAGACAACACAATCCTCATCCCCTCCTCACCAGACCTGGTAACACACGTGCACACACTCTTGCTGTACTTTATTTGGCGGTAACCAGTCACTTTAATTGATGGCAGGCATACGCTAATTAGTCTTTAACGTGAATTTGAATGTGATTGGTTGATTCTGAACACTGGAACATTCCCAGTTATAAAAGGGCGTGCACACTTATCCAAGCAGGTTATTGTATTTTTTTTTTCTCCCCCTATTCTTATTGATTTTCACTTTTAAAAACATTTTTTTTTGCATCAGAAAAACCTGCCATTTTAACAAGGGTGTGTAGACTTTTTATAACCACGGTATGTTTCGTCGACATGCTGTAGTCTTTCATTTATAGCTAGAGAAATGGATTTTGTGCTTCTTTCTCGGTGTTACAGTGTGTATGTGGGAAAGAAAAAAGCCACTATGCTGTATAATCGTGTGCAATGTGTGTATGTTGAGCGTAATGAATGTATGAGCCGACGTGCGTCTTTGCGTCCTCGTGCAGAATGACGAATCTCAGGGTGATCTCAGCACGCTGGCGAACGTGGTCACGTCTCTGGCCCACATGAGCAAGAGCCGCGAGGCGACGGACAACAGCGCCGACCACTCGGGACTGGAGAGCATGAGCACTGAGGGTGGCTCTGTGACCGATATCCAACCGGACGAGCAGAATTCCAGCGAAATCACTCAGTATGAGCACACAGAGAGTCTTGCACTATAACGGAGGTACGGAAATCCCTGAGGAGTGTGGTGTTAGTAACCTGTGTGTGTGTGTGTGTGTGTACAGAGCCTTCGACTCGTTGGCCAAAGTTCTGCATCCAGACGATGGGAACAGTTACACCGTAGAGGGGAGTGTTTCGGAGGAGCAGAGCGCCACCATGCTGGAGTTGGAAGGGCCATTGCTTTCTGACATGCACGTGCCTTTTAAGGTCAGAGGTCACCACGCATTTCACTCTCGCTCA